>NC_089587.1:55741786-56041786 GCF_019320115.1 Miscanthus floridulus | reverse complement strand
GAAGAAGTTCTCCCCACGAGCCTTCACGGGGACGGGGACGGGGGAAATTTGCCCCAGCGGAGATGGGGATGGGGCAGTAACCCCCGACGGGAATTCACCATTGACATTTTGAGTGGTGGTGCACACAATCAAAACTTCACTTATGCGAGGGGCATGTTTGTTTTTCTTGCACCTTTGCCTTGCCTAACCTAGCTAGGCAAGGATAGCCTCACTACCGAGGCGAGCCAAATCAGCTCACCTGAGCTAGCAAGGATAAACTTGACACGTCACAAAAAAAAGGGTGGTAAAGAATCCAAACGCCATGATTTTGTTCAGGACAGGTCAGGCAAGCGCTGGCAAAAAAATCCAACACGCCTGAGGTTGACACCCAATGCCAATAGCGTCGAGCTAGAGCAATGCAAGTTACTTCAGAGCCAGGGCTTATCACAACCAACAATTTTTCTCTCACAACAAACCAACACCAGCCGTGTTTATCAGTCCCGAACTAACCAGCGCAGACTCATTGGCTGGGTAGAAGCATCATGGCAAAAAGTTTGTGCTTTGAACATCTGATTGGGCTCTTAAGATGCCCTATTGTATTTATCATTGCGGACTCTCTCATAAAACATGGGGGATGAATTTCATAGCTCATTAATACCATGACCATGATTTTGTAGTTTTTCTCCACATGGGAACCCATTGATTATTAAAGGATTCTTTAGTAATCAATGAAACCCGAATGGAGAAAAACAACAAAACTATGGCCGTGGTAATGAAGTGATATAGGTAGTGTTACAAAGATAATCTGGTACAAAATATTTCGGACTTTATCAATGACTGAGTTTATTTATACATAAACATAGAACAGAACTTATAAAGTATACCGAATCATCTTTTCTTAATTTAACTTGGCTACTGTACATATTGTATTGCTTTGAAATTTTAGCACATTAAAGTTTCGTATTCCTGAAACTGAAACGTTATGTCAGCTATGACTCCTTGCCTCCTTTGTATACTCTAAAAAAAGATCTACTGATCCATTTGCAGGGCCAGCCGGGGTGAGTCCTCAGTTCTCTACTACGTTTTGGAACCATTTGTCTGTGGTATAAACTTGAGACAAAGAAGGGTCGAGTGGCTACCAATTTGCACGTCTCCATTGGTAGATCCCCGTGATCTCTTGGACCCCCACATCTGAATTATTGGGGATCGATCCTCTGCATTCGCATACGATAGCATCTCGCCATCGTGATATCAGAAGCATATCCTTGACGCCATCCTGGAAAACGGGAAGCAGGAAAGAGAGATGTAACGGCGCAGGCTCTTTTGGAAGCAGGATGTTTGAATTTCCCCTCATAGTTATCGACATAAGGCGAACAAAACATGGCCCCAATTTCCGCGTGTCCCAAACATTTTTTTTTTTTTGCAGTTTTTAACGAATTTCGCTTACAGCATATACAATTGGCATGGGACGGTTCATTTTTTTATATGTATGTATGTAGGGAACTGCTTCAATACCTCCCCTTTCTAAAAATGCCGCTTCTTAAAGCAGTCTATCCAAGTAATCAAATAATTATCGTCTATAATTATGATCCATCTAGGTCCCGTATGGACCCCGGCCTTCCAAGCCCAGACCGTACGTAAGCACATATCGAGTCCTCCTCGAGATTTCCTTCGTATGTAGTGACGACGTCTACACGGCGGCCAACCTCCACGCACGTACCCTCCAGCCCAACTCGATCTGATCTCCGTCTTCCGTTTCGTGTGAGAAGATGGGTGTCTGCCGCTGTCTACTGCGGTACTGCCCGTGTGGAGGAGGTAGGCAAGGAGGGGCACCACGATGGCTGCGTAGTGGGCACTGGACAGGCCGGACACCGGCCGCTTGGGCTGGAGAGATCGTGAGCGGAGCTCTGCTCCGTGCATACCTGGTCCACTCTGAGACGCGCCGGGAAAGAACTCTGAACAAAGAGGATCGTGAACTGGAGGACCAAAACAAATGGATAGAATTTGGGCTGGGCATGGTCTGCGGCTGGAAATTATAGATGGATAATATAAAAGGAAATTATATTTAATTAATTTAATGGGATGCTTTGAGATTCTTTTTTTTTTAGAAAGAGGAGAACTGCTGGTGTTGACTGCTATCACTGCTGAAGGTGCCCTTGTCGAAGCCATGTGAAAGAAGGCCATGGTAGTGGTAGAACGTACAACGATAGAAGTAGAGAAGAGGGTTTGGTTTGGGCAGGGGCAGAGGCAGAGGCAGAGGCAGAAGAATGACATGCCTGCCCCAGCTAACCACCCACTCCCAGAGTGGATAATGGGATAGGCAGAGACAGGGCAGAGAGCCAGACCCATTGCTGTCCGAGCACAGTACCCTTTCTTGTAGTTGTGCGTGCCTGAAAATCTTCAGAGGCGCAAACAAGGGCAGGCACAGGCAGGCAAATTGTCAAACGCCCAACAGTGAAGGGTGAGATGAGCTGCAGACAGGGACGCCAGACTGCCTGCCTGCTGCTGATTGCTCATCCTCCTCTCCTACTACTAATTAGTCATGTGATTATGCATCGTCATGATCATCGCCTCCCGTGTTCGTGTTTCATTCAGAGAGGTGCTGCTGTACTAGTGGCTGGTTGAATCCATGGCGGACGGATGCGGACACCTGTTGCGACGCTTTTTGGTAGGCTGGCTAGCTGTGGGCTGCGGCTCGTGGGCGCGCCAGGTCAGGTCCTTGTCAGCACCCTTCAATTTCAGTTGCTGGCCGTTACTTTCCTCGAGACCCTTGACAGTGAAACAATGCAAGAAATGAGCTCATCCATTTACCTTTCCGGCTTTCAGGTCAAGCTCTTTCTCGAGTTATTTTTTACACCGGTCTCAGAAAATTGACACCTCCATATGGTTTCTGTTTCTCAGAAATTCCAGTGGCTGCTGGCCGGGTGATGGATCCGGTGGCGATTCAGATTCTCGATTGAGTGCTTCATGATTGGCTGACGAGTGACGAGCATGGTAAACCTGACACGTGGACGCCACCACTGCCCTAATTACAGATGCAATGCAAAAGATCGATCCATCGATCTGTGTGCCGCCGGCCATGTCAATCAAATCACAGTCGCAGCCGAAACCGGAGGGCGGCGCACACAGAATTGAAGCTCGGTCGGTCGGTCGCTAGCTTTTTTGGGCTTTGAATGATGCACGGTGGGAAGGATAGATGGATGGAAACCAATCAAGCGATGAAGAAAACCAGAAGCAGAGCCAAGAAAAGGATCGAGGCTGGTGGAATGCGATGGAGCCTTGGGAGGTAGCGGACGGATAAACGAGAGCCTAATCGCTGTAATCTGGACCACTAACTCCAGATTTTGCGGCGAAAATATCCAAGCAGGAGATCGATGAGAGCTAGGGCCTTGGTGGTGTTGTGTGGTGAAAACGCCGGCGAAAGGCACCGCTGGGGATGACGGATGACTGGATGAGCAGTGAATTTTCGCCGTCGATCAATTGCAAAGCGATGCGGGCCGGCCGGCTGAATCTCGCGTCACATCACACTGCTGTCACATATGTCGTCGTACGCTACAATGGAGTGAATTCAATGAAGCAAGGGTAGATTTATAGCCTGCACTGCAGCTTCTCTTCTTCTCATCTCATTCTCATGTCACCGGGAGAAGATAAATAAGTAAAGTAACCAGCATGCATCTCTCGATCTAGCTAGGAGTATCTCTGATGAAGAAATATATAATTATTTCAACTCAAGTTTTGTTTGGTTTAGTCATGTCATATCGATCACATACAACTACAAGGAAGGAAGGAACGAGCGGTGTGAGTTAAAAATGGGCATGCATGTCGTGGCCAATTGGCAACCAACGATCAAGGAACAAGTAGCACGTACGGATGAGACACGCGAGCTTGCTGTAGGTAGGACTCCACACTCCACTCCCAGTCCCAGCCAAGCCAGCTGTTGCTGCGGCTGAACAGGTTCAAGCTGCTGAATACTGAATAGTGGCAGCAGTTGGGATATATATACACACACACACACACAGCAGTAGCTTAGCTGCAGCACAGCCATGGGCGGATACAGTGGTATTCTTGGCTATTTTCAGAAATACCTAACTTTTTATGTACTCTTAAGTATATATGTATGCATACTTATCTATATCTATCTATACCTAATATTAAAGAGTTAAAATTTATCTTTTTTTTGTCTCGCTTATTCCTTCCGTAATTTTTCTGTCAGTTTTTGTGTTCGCCTCGAATGTTTCTCGCCGAGCCTGTTCCATTATTTCTGCAAATCAGAATCTAAATATTTATTTTTCAGTACCCGTACCTATTGACTCAAAGTTGTCCCACCAAATATCCAAGTCCAAATCATATCTTGCTTCCAAACTGTTTTCCAAGACAAATCTGAATATGCACGTCACAACATGTATCACCGTGGAAATCAAGTTCAAGTACATCTTTATTTTTTCAAAACTCCTAAAGGTAGCACCAAAAGTTACATATAAATCTAGCGTATATAAATCTTTGAGCCACAGGTCTTCAAGTGACCACGCAACACTGTGTATGTTCCGTTGCAACCAGGTCCGTGCATGTTTGCTAGTGTATATAAATGTATAATGAAGTATTGTCTATTATTTTCGCTGATTCTAGCCCACAACGACATAAAAACGGCATATCGGCATGTCTCCCAACCTCCCCACCTCACAGGACAGGCCACTCCAACTATTCCGCCCTGGCTCCTCGCACCATCACGTCCTACCTCGACAACCTAACCCTGACGTGGCGACTCCCCGACTGTGCGTGTGTTTCTCCCAATCCCCATTCCCAAATCTATAAGACTGTCTCCAACAACTCATGCATTACGGCATGCAAACCCAAAATGTCTACTCCAGGTTGCTTTATCGGTGGAAAACGTGGTCCAACAGATGACGCAAACGAGGAGCCTATTTTGGGTGGGACGCGATGCACGACCCAAATAAGCGTCGCCTCTCTCCTCGAACCCAAATCTCTGGCGCCGTGGAGAAGGCCCACTCACCTGAGATGTGACGGGTGCCAGAACGTGGTGGCCGTGCGCTCGGGTCGACGCCGTCGTCGTGGGGGCCATATGTGCGGACGTCGAGGTCGGATCCGCCGTGAAAGGGGCGCCGCCAAGCCCAATCGACTGGGTCCGCCCACTGCTGACCGGAAGGGGAGAGGAAGCCACCACCGGTGGAGGAGGAGCAGCCACGACCACGTGCCGCAGGTGGGGCAGGAGGATGCGCGCCGCCGGTGGGGAGAGGAGCCGGCGGCCTTGGCTACCTTGCCTGATTTGGACCCGCTCCCTTGCCGCCGGTGATGAGCAGCGCCGCGTGGGGGCGGAGGCGCTCGCCTAGCGCTTGCCAGATCTCGCAGGGAGGGAGCATCGGAGGGAGGGAGGGAGGTGCTCACGTTTCTTGAGGCCGCGCAGGGGAGGGAGCTCGCCATGTTTTCTTCAGGGGATTCTTCTCCGGAACCACATCGAAGCATGCAGCCAGCACCGGGCGCCGGGGAAGGCCCGCGAGCAGCCACGGGGCGGGGTCGCTAGGGCTCCCGCGCACTCGACCGAGGCGGCAGCAGCGGAGCTCCCACATGCCTGTCCAAGGGAAAGAGGAACTCCGGCTGGGGGCTGGGATGGGTCCGCGGCGGGAGCGGGGCGCGGCTGGCAAGGCAAGGCGGGTCCGTGGTGGGGTCCACGGCCAGGATCGGCCGGAGCGGCGCGGCAGTTTTGGGTGCTCTGCTTCTGCGGTCGCTGTTGGAGAATGAAAGTTTTAGGTGTGCGACCCTTTTACCGTGTATGACCTAAACCATAGAATGTGTCCCTATTTTAGGTTGTGCTGTCGGCATCCTGGGCTACACGATGGATACGTTGGGCGCGCGGCGCTTGCGCGACCCTGCACGCCTACGCCTGTGTGGCTAGTGAGCAACGGCCCACCAGGCAGTCAGGCACCAACAAGCAGACAGTTAGCAGAACAGAGGCAAACAAAGTAAGGTGATATTTTTAAATGTGAGAATGTCTAAAGTTAAAACCCTGGCTCTGCCACTGAGCAGTCCGTGGGCAGTGATGTTCTGATGTACGGAGTACATCCCGCTCACCAGTCACCACGGTGTACACTGACGACATGTATGATGATCAATAATGTGCATGTTAATTAGCGAGGCCAGTACTCGACCGAACCAACAACCTCTGAATGTCTTCTTCTGAAGAGTTTCGACACGTCCTGAGTTGAACAGGTCTTGAAGGAAGCAGCTGGGTACTGAGGTGAACAGTCGCAGCTAGCTAGCTAGCGCTGTACCTGGCCGGCGGTGCCATTGTTGGCAACGCAAAACACAGGACTCGGCCGTTCATCTTCCCCAATCAGCCATTAACCCTCCACAGTTGCTAGTATATATATGATGCTAGGAGACTAGGGGTGTACGTAGGTAGCGCCCCACAGGGGACCTATGGGATCTCAGGGACCTCACCCGAAGGGGAGGAACCGAGATCGACCTGCCGTTGGGATCACGGATCCAGATCAAGGCGGAAAAGCACCACGGCAACGCACCTGTCCTGACAACGAGATCGCCGCCATGCCCGCAAGATCGAGTGACCTCTGATAGTTACGGTACGACGAGTTCTAGCTTCGATTAACACGACGAATTCACGAGTTAAGTGAAATCACAACGATATTTGGTGGGATTACAACGAGCCTCGCTCGCCGCCTCCGGACGCAGCCGCCCGTTTCTAGCTAGTTTCTTCCGTTTGAACGGTTCACAGTATCTGCAGATACAGATGCTGTGACAAGTACACCGGCCGGCAACGCTCTTTAATTTGGTTCACGTTGCCACTTTGTGTCAATGACATGTGGGACCCATTATTGAGTCGATGATGTGTGGGTCAATCGGAGCGACCAATTAATAATGAGTGAAGCGCTAGGAGCACACGTACTACGGCCTGTTTGGGATTGTTTCGCTCCAGATTTTTCAGCCATACTCTATGTTTTTTTCAGCCAAATAGGTGCAACTCCACTCTAGAAAAATAGGTGAAGTTGTGAGACCTAAAGAGTGCTAAAAAAAAAAAACTATAGTTCAAACTGGCCCTACACATCGTGAACCCTGAATGGCTTCTCTCTTCTGCTCGATCGATCGATGCTTGTCATCAGTCACGCTGCACATGGATCTCGGACGGACCATGGCAAATTGGCAATGGATGGCAGCTAGCTACCTACCTACTGTTGTTGGAGCGCATGATGCGGCAAGCGGCATTGTTCTTGTTCACCCAGAGGCCAGATGCGAGCGAGGAGAAGGGGAGGCCGGCATGCCGGGACCAGATTGCTGAAGCCGAATGACCCCACCTGACCACCTCTCACCTCTCGCTGCGGGCCGGGAGCCGGGCATGCATTGGCCGCCACACTCCACTCCACTCCCAATTCCCATCGTCGGCGAATATTCCGACGGCCGTACGCGTCGCCGTCCAGTACGGTCCCGCTCCCGCCCCGGCCTGGCCCGGCGACGGCGATTGACAGCCACACGATCCATCCGTATGTGCGAGGCCGGCCGGCCGGCCGTGTGAGAGGTCAGGCAGGTCCGCGTTTCATTTGGCAGTCACCTGCATTGGCAGCCAAGGATCCATGGAGGCGCGCATCGGGGGATCATGTCAGGGCGCGCGCGCGTGTATGCGCGCTCGGTTGCTGGTGCTGCTGTGTTAGCTAGAGTCAGTGAGACCCCATTCCTGGACGGCCCACTGTCCAAGTTCATGTGGCCAGGGAGCTCGCTGCTGAGCCTGTGCTGCCTATACTAGGCGTTGCAATGGGCCACACGCCGGCCACTTGCTGGCTTGGAGTGGAGCACTATGAAACAGTGGCCACCAATCGATCTGCTGCTTCTGCTGCTGCTGGCCCGGCCTTGCCGACTGCTGTGCCATCGGCTTCACATTGCCCCCTATATTTTTGACAATCATTTTGCTGCTGAATTGCTTGTTACTATATGCAAATCAAATAAAAAAAGCTACCTGCTGGTATTGCGACATTAAAAGTTACCAACACATGGTGTCAGTTAAAAGATGTACTCCGTCCATTCCAAATGTAGATATTTTAGGTTTGTCGTGACTTAAGCCTATTCAGCTTTAACCATTTTTTAAATTATATATTATATTATCTCCGTCCCAAAACAAATAAACTTCTAGACTTGTCTTAAGTCAAACTATATAAATCTGATGGGAATTAGATAAGTTTAACTTCAAATTATTTAAAATGATTTACATTTTTTAACGGAGAGGGTAGCACCTGACATAAGACACTGAAAATATTTCTAGCTAGGATTGGATCTGCTCAGTTGGATGCTCACAGAGAAGTGCTTTAGGTCCAGATTATCTTCAATTGGATGCTCAAAATGAGTGATGATGACATGCTAGTGAGTGTTCTGCGGTAGTGACCACTCCAATGATGCTTGATTTAAACCATTGTCCAACACCAAACCTTCTCTGGACAGTTATTTATTTTGCGAAACATATATAGTACAAATGCAGACACTCGTGTATACACTTACAGTACTACCCTTAGAGCAAGGCTCATAATACAGTCAGCTGCTGGCTGTAAAGATCTTTACAATCTATATCTCTCTCAGCCCACCTATATAGTAGTTAGCTCTCCACTATTAATACATGACCCACTTGTCTTTCTCACAAGTTTCTCGATTCTTGTGTCTAATCCTGCTGTAAGATTATAGTCCGCTTCTTCTCTCTCCTCCGCCTCAGCATTCAGCCTGCTCATAGCATGCTATTATACTTACTCTTATGAAATAACCGTATGCACACACTCTACTCCCTATGAGTTGGGCCCCTTGAAAAGACGAACCACAAATACATCCCTATCTTCGGACACGCCACTTGCCGCTGAAAGAATAATTGGCCGTAAGGCGTAAACACGAGCACCAATGCTAATCAAGCATTATTCATATATAGATCTATAATATCCCAGTGAATAGATATTGTGATTATTCTTGTTACTTACGTATATAAATGTTAGTTAAGCACACAGTGTAGATTTTGTTAATTGTACTCTCATTCTGAATTATCAATTGTTTTGACTTTTCTAGTTGCATAACTTTTGCTATGAACCTAAATATACATTATGTTGAAAGCTATGCATACAGAAAAAAAACAGAACGGCTTATAATTTGCAACGGAGTATCTTCTCCCCTTAGAAAAACAATAGAGTGAGGAGGGCACATGCATGCAAATTAAAGCACACGTGATGGTTGACGGTTCTGGACGATTCCACTTAGGCACCAAAATTGGTCGTGACACTCGTGAGGGACCCTTTCCCTTTGCAAATTGAAGGACACGGCCCAGCATGCAGTCCTTCGTCTGTCTCACTCCACATGACCACATACGTATACGTGATGCCACAGGCATGGCCCACTGACCCCATCCGCTGAAACTGAAATGCTCGGACTCATCTGCTTCTGTTTCTGTCAAATGTTCGGGCCGGACTCTAACTTTGGGCTCGTCTGTAAAAGCACAGCTCAAAGTAGCCCAGTTGTCGTACTGCGGTCCTGTAGTAAGCCCAATTGATTGATGGGCTCAAAGTATCTTATGGCCCGCAACTGGCACGGACTGTGCTGCCAAAAGATCAAATCGGGAACAATCAAAACCAAATGGCCGAAGAATCTAGAAAAGAGGTCGAGAAGAATCAGTGTTTTAAATAGTGGGCTCACGTCAGCCGCTGTTACGAGACTGTTGTACTAAATAGTGTGCTATAACAACGTTATAGTAGCTAAGCAGATCATTCAGCTTAAGTATTATAGCCCATCATTATTGAGAAACACTGACTACTTGGTTTCAAATTGTCATTTTAACTAACTTTTGCGAGGAATATCTCCAAATAGTTAGAAAATATTAAGAACAAGCATCTATCGTGTCCACCAGTGGCGACCGCTGCACAACATGATAGGAGAGGCTCACCCACCTCTCTCCCCTTCTTCTTTTCCCTCTCCTTTTTCTTGTTCTTCCTCCTCTCCTAGCGCACCAGCATCTGCTGCTCCCCCAATCCATGCAAGGGCATGCCCTTAACGAAAAAAGTTTTACATTCAGGACTATTTGATTCAAAGCAACATATTAACACCAATATTAGCCGGTTTTACTCCTATATTCCTAGCAACAAAAGCTTTGAATGTGATACTGTTTGGGTACCACTTGCACTACTACGAGTGATTTGAGCCGGGGAAAGGACATGGATAATGACTAAGGATGATTTAAGTAGGGGAATAACATTGATAAAGGTCTTCTAGGGCGTGTCTGGACCGGCTATGGGTAACTGTTAGATGCAACTAAAATTTCTCAAACTAAGAGCATCTCCAAAGACTCATAACAATTCCCTTAGTAAATCAATGATTATGTCAAGTGAATCAAATAAATAGCGAGCTCAATTTTTACCTTTCTCCAATAATTAATTTTCAATAGTTAGTTTCTTAAAACTCGAAAACCTACGGTAGGAAAGAACTTGGGTTGCAAAAACCGTGGGGAAGGGAGGACCTTGGACGAGGAGTTGAGGAAGAGATTTAACAAAGGATCATCGAGTTGTTTTACAAAACTATTAGAGAGTTTTTCCTTTTGCCAACTAACTGAATTAAGAAGTTTTTTAAGGAGCTTTTTGGAAGTTGCACTAACTATATTACCCAGTGTGTTTGGATCCCTGTAGGTGCATAAATCCCCACTATTAGCTTTTGATAGTTGGTTGTGTCCAGCTAATGGGCTAACAACTAGACAAAGGCTTATAATTTTTAGTGCACCTTTTAGCCATTCTGCTTAGATCGTCTAAGACTAATTTTTAGTACCTAATAATTAGCCTGTGGTATCAAAAGCAACACAATTTCTATGGGAGTAGCAGAGCTACGAGTTTAGATAGTCTATCAGTTGAGTAGATAAAAAATAGATGTCAACCCATCTATTCTTTATTTATTTTTTGAAAAAATCAGGAGAGGTGCCCCTACTGTAAAGAAAAATTGGCTTACAAAGTTTGGGAAAAAGGAGATGAAAAAAATGAAGAAGATTATAAGTGGGCCTCTAGCCATTGGGTAGTTAGAGTAAAGTATTTGTTTATGCGTGTCATTGTTGGAGTATCTTGCTCATCAGACCAAGTGAAACGTCTCCCCCTTAGTTCTAGTTCCAAAAGCTGCAAATCATCGATGGATCATTTGAACGCGTTCATTAGTCGAGGATTGAATCTGTCATTATTTTTATCGACGGCTTGGAAAACATGCCTTCTGTATTTATTAATATTAATTAATTAAGAAAGTATAGATTTGTTTTTTTTAGGAACTAGTTGTTTTTTTTGAGAAACAGGAACTAGATTTGTTAAATCCAGAGATCAGACAAACAAGAACCCAACTTCGGAACTTCCCACCAACACAAGTCATTGTCGGCCCACGCCAGCCACCAAGCCCAATAAGCAAGCTGCTCATCACAATGTGCCCCCGGTCTCCTGGCCGAATATGCCGGCCGGCCAGCCGACGTTGTCGCACAGCCGCACAGGCCCCGGTAACTACACCCTGGATGGAAAGTTCTAGTGTTCGGTCAGACATCAATTCTGTTACATATACATGTGTTTATATTCTTGAAGAACTTGCTAGAACTGTTACAGTATCGAGTACGTAACTGTAGAAAAAGCATAGGTAATTTACACAAGGCATATGGGCAAGGAGGAAGCCGCATGCGTTGCTGCCGAGATACAGTCGGGATTTGGGAATCCTTGGTCAGCTCATATGTGAGGGAATGGAGGAACTTTTGTGTCTAAGCAATGACGTTGTGTGTGTGACTTGCTATGAGACTTAAGAGACTCACGAGCGTGGCTGTCATGTATTGAACTTTGGGCGATTGAACAAGTATTCTGGCTTAAACACTAGCCCCAAAAACAAGTTTTAGAGTCACCTTCCTTTTTTTTTTGTCAGAGGCAATTCTATCAAAAGCCTCATCTAGCTCTAGGGGGATCTAGATAAGGGTCCGACTTTAAAATCGATTGTTAAAGACGGCTTGCCTTGTCAATCGCCTCAGAGATAGCCTCTATTTTAAAAACTAATCTCTGCAAATCTTGTTTTTGGAGGGGATTGGAATTACCGGCTGTTGTCCTTACTATACAAACCATTTTTAGATGTGCAGTCCTTTTACTCCAGAGACGGTTCTATCAAGAACCATCTCTAGAAATGGTTTTTGAGCTGGCCAGCCGCTAAAATGCGTTTTTTAGAGGCGGTTGAAAAGTCTAGCCACCTATAGGAATTTCTTTTATTTTATAGAGGCACTAAAAATGTTAAAGGCGGCTAGAGAAATTCGACGTGTATCTTGAAATGGATTTCTAGAGGTGGCTGGCTATTTGGTCTGCCTCTAAAAATAGGCTAGCATAGTAAAATTCATAACATGGCAGATAAAGACAAACTTTATATCTTTTTATTTAATTTGAAATCATTTAGGTCCCAAAAATTCCATTTTATCATATGTTTCCAAATTTTGGAATTCAATTTTTTCTTGAATTTCTCAAACGACCTTAGATGGAGAAATGACATAAACAAAAGTTATAGTACTTGATAAGATCTAAAACCTTTTAGTTCAACCTTTTCATTTGAATTTTGTTTAGAGTCACAAATATTATTACAACATTTACTAAATTGAATACAAAAGGATTGTATCAGCCACTTGGTCACAATTTACTTTGGGGTGTAGTGGTAATTACGGAAGGAACATATGACGCCTGAGGTCCTAATAAGTTCAATCCTGCGCTAAAATTGTCTGATTTGTGACTGACATATGACCACGGGGGTTGCCTGGCGAACTTCTCCTGGGGTTAAAATTTCACTTTGCTATTTTTTTGGCCTAATTTGCAGATTCTGAAAAACGATTTCTAGAGACGGGTGGATTTTGGCTCGCCTCTAAAAAATATATTTCTAGGTGCAGTTGGATAGCTTCGTTACTATAGCTCAAGTATTGTAGCAGCGTCCTGTTGTGTAGGTAGGCGGAACTGGTACTATAGCATGAGCTTTGTTGCTATGTCATGGTTCAAAACAATCAGAACTCAGTTGGAACTAGATTTTGAAATTTAGATTATCGAAATTTTCAAATGATCTCAATGAACATATGTATTATACTAAAGTTTAGACTCGATGAGATCTAAAACTTTGTAGTTCAAACTTTTTTATTCGAAATTATTTTGGATACCAAATATTCAATTCAAAATTCACAAAACGTAATACAAAATAATAGGTTCATTCATTTGGTCACAACTAGTGATTGTGTGGTGGAGTGGTAGGGTATGCTCAAGTAAGGTAAGGGGTCTTGAGTTTGATTCATAGAAAATGCATGCACACATGGATTGTGACTTACATTTGTTGCTATTTTTTATGGTCCCTTTTCATTTTCTGAAACATGATTTTTAGAGGTGGGCCATGATACCAACCACGTTAGAAATCGCTGATTTCTACCATAGATTCTTCACGATTTCTAGAGATGCTTGAGTAAATGGGGGAGGGGTCGGTGGAAGACTCGCTTCTAGAAATCAATTTTGACCATGACTACAAATGTCCTCTGTAGTAGTATAAGTTCCCCATTTTTGTTCTGTTTCCATAACACTTCCATCCGTATTAATTCATTCGTTACACGCACCCACATGTTCCATTCCTATTCTCGTACCCGTAGTCCTGTTCTTGCTCCCATTTTCGATGATAAACATGGACACAAAATAGTTCAGGGCTTTTTAAGCCCTCTTTCAGTTTTCATATCTACCACCGGTCACGATGAATCCACCACCAGCACACCATGGAGGATACACCTTCTAGCCTCCCCGGCCCATGCCACTTCTCCATATGTGCTCCCCTGCAATGGAGAGAGCGAGGGGCTGAAGTTGGAGAAGTGTCGGATCATCTAGAAGTGGCACCGTAGATCCTACAAAATCCGTTCTCCCCCTTCCCAAATGCAGTTGTCCCACCGACAGAAGGGGGGGGGGGGGGGGGGGGGGTTGGAGGGCAAGGAAAGTCAAACGGGGGAGGGGCAGAGAGAAGAGAGAAGAAAGAAAGGAGATGATGGGTGGCAGTGACCAAGGGACTCGAGAAGAGTTGTAGATAATAGGATTTGATAGTTAATTATATATTGTTTTGACGAGTCTCATAAACACCGGTCTCTAAAAATAGGATTTCTAGATACAGTAGCTTATATAATATATTGACCGCCTCGAAAAATCATTTCAGAAGTGGGCCGTAACTCTAGACCTTCGGAGACGATACATTAGAGATGGTGGGTTTTATGGACCGTCTCTACAATTAAAAGGAACAACTCTTAAATTGCTTTTCTTTATATAGTATTAGCTTGTGCAAATGCCCGGGTTGACTATTGTATAGTATGTAATATATAAAAGTGAAAAATGAAATTTGGGCACGTCGACGTTGCAACTCGATCCCAAACCTAGTTGGAATTCTTTTATGAATGAGAAATCAAGTTGAAGCATGTATAGCTAGCAGTGACAATTAATGCAGGGACAGGAGATATACATATTCTTTGTGGATGAACTGTAGACCTACAATCATATTAGCAGTAAGCGTCACTGTCTACCTAATTGTAGGCACATGTCGTAGCACACTGTAAGCACTTGCTTTCACTAATCTAGCACAGCATTGCTTGTCCACTAATTTGTAGGCACCGGACTGTGCACGCGCACATACATAGAACAACGGGATGACGATCTCGATTAGTTCCCAAAGTGATCAAGAACTGATGGGACAATTTACTGAATTTTTTATGTCCTATTGTTAGCTTTCGGTACGCTGTACCTAGAATCATTTTTTTTATCGAATACGCGGGAGCTGCGCATCATTTTCATTAAAAAGGAAGCAAAATGAAATACAAGGTTTTGCCGGCGTAGCCGGCTGCACATCTGGGACTACATGATTGAAACGACAACGACATAGCAGACACTAAGCATAGCTATCCCCTAGCTAGTTCTGCAAGACCAGCGGCGCCCGCTTCAATCCATCGGTCGGCCTCCATCTTGATGAGCTGGAGCAACTCGACGATTGTTGCCGAGGCGTCGCGGAAGCATCTGGCGTTACGCTCTTTCCAAACCTGCCAAGAGACCAAAGCAAATAGCGTATCGAGACCTTTTCGACGCTGTCCATTGGCGAGTAACCTGATGCGTCGCCACCAGGCAAGAGAAGATGCTGTCCCGGCAGGTAACTGAAGACCAAGAGCTTGTAGGATGTGGTGCCAAAGCTCCTTTGTGAACGGGCACGCTGCGATGATGATGGTCAATTGTCTCCTGGTCTTGATCGCAGAGGAAACATGTCTCTCTAGCTTGGAGGCCATGCCTAGCACGCCTATCCGCAGTCCAGTGACGGCGTCTGAGAGCCAGCCAGAGAATATCTTAACCCTCAAAGGCGCCCAGGTTTTCCAAACGAGCCGGTGACCGCGGAAAGAGGTGGTCTGACTGCGGCGCCTTGTTCTATGAACCGTCTGGAGTATGCATGGCGCAATGTCTTGGATGCACTCACCATCAATCCATTTGTCTTCCCAGAACAACGCTTGTCGCCCATCGCCGAGTAACATGAAGGTTGAGGCCCTGAAGAAAGCTTGCACTTCGGGGGCTGTTTTGATCGGTAGCTGGCTCCACGCCCGTTCCTGATCAGTCCGCTGCAGCCACAGCCATCTAGATTGCAGCGCGAATCCCTGGAGCTTGAGGTCGCTGAGCCCGAGTCCTCCCAGCTCAGTTGGCTTGCACACGGTTGGCCAGGCTACCATGCATTTGCCGCGGACAGAGGCATCGCTGCCCACCCAAAGAAACTTCCTGCACACACTGTCAATTTCCTTCTGTGCCCAGGCTGGTAGACTTTCTGCCATCATCGCGTAAACTGGCACCGCTCGTAGAACGGACTTGATCCACACAAGTCGCCCACTTCTAGCCATCAGCGAGCCGTGGCTTGGTGGCAGCTTGCGCGTGACCGCCTCCACCACCGAGTGCACCTGTGCTCTGGGAATCAGCTTCGTGCTTAACGGCAGGCCCAAGTACTTGATTGGGAATTGTTGGACCTGGCAGCCAAGGATTGCGACAATATCCTCCAAAGCATCCTCACCACCGTAGACAGGTGTGATCGAGCACTTTGCAGGGTTCACCTTGAGCCCGCTGGCCTCCCCGAAGATATGCAGTATACGCTTGACAACCGACGCCTCTTGCATAGTGGGTCGAAAGAAGAGTATGACATCGTCAGCATATAGACTGTATTGGAACTTGATGGCCGCCGGCTCCATTTGCCTGAGTACCCCATCATTTGTTGCTTTTTGGAATAGCCTATGGAGGATGTCCATGGCAATGATGAACAAGAGCGGAGACACTGAGTCGCCTTGGCGCACTCCTCTTAGATGCTGAATAGGTGGACCTTGATGACCATTCAGAAGGATTTTGGAGGAGACTGTGCAAAGTAGCGTAGTGATACATCTGCGCCAAGTTTGCCCGAAACCACGTGCCTGGATTTTTTTTTTAATTTTAACACTTTTTGAAAAACTAATTTTAAATCTATCATGGTCGTTTTTTTTAAACTAACACTTTTGGCTGTGCCTATTGCCCTGGCGCGGCCAAATGCATGTGCCACGCCATGAATGGTTGCGCGGCAGAGGGCTGACATGACGGCGACCGAAATCGTTGACCGCTGACGGGGCAGGGCCTGCCGCGCCACCGATCTTGGCGCGGCGGGGCCAAATAAATATCGCGAGCGAGCCCCCCGCCCGCATGCACGCCGCCGCGTCCTCCGCTAGCCGCATAGCGCCCCGCCGCCGCGCAGCGCCCTTGCCCGCATCGCCGCCGCCAGCCGCACGCGCCCCGCCATCAGCGCCCGCATGTGGCCACGCCCGCCCGCGCCCGCCGCCGGCCGCGCCACAAACGCCGGCGCGTCAAGGCCGCCCGCTCCTAAGGTACCTCCCTCTCGATTTCATGTTATTTTGATTATTATTGTTTTAGGACAATTAGTGATTTATGATTATTAGTAATATAGGATAGTTATGGTTTTATGATTGTTATTGATTTATGATAGTTAGTGATTTAGGATAGTTAGGTTAGTGAATTTGTTTGTGATTTATGTAGGTAGTTTTTAGGTTTGAGGTTAGGATTTTGGGTTTAGGGATTGATTAGATATTCTTATTTTTATAGTTAGTTATTAGTTAGGGATTTTGGGTATAGATACTAGTTTACAAATGTTGGTACTTACTAGTGCGTGATACGTTGATTTTGATGACTTCATGAAGTTTCGTCAAATGCTTATATTTCTAGTGAAGTTGTTTATGTTACAGTGCGTGATATGTCTGTTAATTTTACTTTGAATATATACATGTGCTTTCATATTGCATAACAAGTAGTTCAAATTTTAGAATGCTCATAATGTTAATTTTGAATTTGTTAATTTGAATACTCTAACGCTTTGTTTATCAATTTGTAACAGGATGGCCCCTCCCACGCAGTACCCGTTGTACCCTATTCTTGAGGTGGAGTACGACGACTAGAACTGAGCACATCTTGAGTGACAACGACGCAGAGGTGGCCTTGCCTACTTTGAGGCCCCGCCGGACACCAGGGCGCACCAGTGGGACGAGCGTTATGCACCGTATATACGGCGTGCCGGATTCCTTGAGCTTGTTCGTGTTGTCAACCACGGTCTTTCGCTCGACCCAGCACTGCTTACTGTCCAACGAAGCAGCGTTTCGGCTTCATGAGTCTAGAGGGCAGGGGTCAGGCGTTCTCGTGGCTTTTGTGGAGGTAAACATAAACTTGTTCGTTTCTAAAATGTTTCTTTAGTGTATATACGTTTGGAAAATATACTAACTTTAACGTCTATTTATGCAGAAGGTGAAGAAGAGCTGCAGAAAACTAGCTCAGAAGCTGGGCTGCATGGACACTCCTTATGAGGAACCACCACTCCCGGCGCGGTCGGGTGGCACGTCTTCAACATCTTTGAGGACACCAGCCGACTCTTCTCAGCCGATGACAGGTGTCACTTTCGTGGTGCGTACACCATCACATCATAGCGTTGGGAAGGACCCTGCAACCGAGGACGACGAGGACGATGACGACGACCCCCGGGCTTCCGCAGACAACACGACCAGTGGGACGATTGGCCGCAGGACGAGATCGGCATGTCTCAGCTAGGTGGTGCCCCGCTTGGTACCCAAGGAGCCTCACAGGTACTAACAAAGGTAGTTTCTTTAAATACGTATGCTCCATGAACTAACGATCATAAAGAATTATAAGTAATCGTGCGTATCATATACTTGCAGGGTACGAGCCGTACACACCATCGACGCGACCATACCGACGTTGGCTACACTCCCAATGTGTTGCCAATAAATCCAAAGAGACAGAGGCGTCTGAGGGATCCTTACACTCCTGGGTCTTAGTTTGTTAGGTCAAACGAATATTGGCGTCCGAAACTTGCGGGGTTATTTGGTTATGTTATGTCAAACTTATGTCAAATCAATGAAAATGTTATGTGTCAGCTTGTCAACTTATGCATGTACTTCATTTATTTGCTTCATATTCATTTCTATGCGTCGCGGCAGCACTGCCGGTGAGATTAAGTAGCAACTAGTTCGGGAACCGGCAGTCCCGCCGTATCTCGACGCCAGTGGCCGACGTCTTGCGCGAGGGGTAGAGGAAGCCGGGGTCTATGATCGCGTCGTCGCCGATCCTACAATATGGTGTCAAAAAGCCCAAGAAATAAGTTCCCTTAAAAAATATTCATTTCAATCCGATCTAATTTTTTTGTTATCGATTAGTTAACATAGTGGTTAACCGTATTATGAAAAACGAAAAAAATCATTGCCTTATTAAATTCTCTATTTGGCCGTGAAACCAATTCAACAAGAGACAGAAACAAATCCACTATAGATTTTACGTCAAACAATACTTAGAATAACTCCCACTATCGGCGCGACGCGTTCTGATTAAACCGTCTAGGTACCGCTGGGCGGGCGACGGACGCGGCGACCAGGTGGGCTTGCTGCTCGGGCAGGCGGGACTGACCGTTGGGTTTTATTCGGCTCTGCCGCGCCACGGATCAAGGCGCGTCACTGTCGCGCCAAGGTTGATGGCGCGGCAGGCCCTGCCCCATCAGCGGTCAGCGATTCCGGTCGTTGCCACGTCAGCCCTCTGCCGCGTCACCATGCATGGTGCGACATAGGTATTTGGCCGCGCCAGGGCAATAGACGCGGCAAAAAATGTTAGTTTATTTTTAAAAAACCGACCGTGTTAGATTTAAAATTAGTTTTCAAAAAATATTAAAATTAAAAAAAATTCCGTGCCTGCAGGACAACAAGCAGGAAGGGCCAAGAGAAGGTGTCGATTGCTTTAGAGATATCAATCTTGAGCAGCAGCATCGGCACCTTCCTCTTCCTGATGAGCACGGCAGCCCTTTGAATGTACTTGTAATTGTCATGGATCGTTCGCTGCCTAATGAATTCGTTCTGATTCTTGCCGATGAACTCATCCATCCTTGGTGCCAGCCTTAGCACCAAGATTTTTGAGACCAGCTTTGCAAAGCTGTGGATCATCGTGATGGGCCTAAAGCTGCCTGGACATGAAGCGCCCACTTTCTTTGGCAGCAGAATGATTAGTGCGTTGTTGAGTTTAGCCATGCTTCGACTGTCAGCTTGTGCGAACGCATGAATTGGATCCATCACCTCGTTTTGAATAACCGGCCAGGCTGCCTTGTAAAATGCTCCCGTGAACCCATTAGGTCCGGGCGCCTTGTCGCTGGGCATTGCCTTGATGGCATTCCATACCTCAGCGGTGCTGAAATCAACTTCCTGTTCAACTTCCTTGATGGCATTCCATACCAGCAACCAAGACACCCCCGCGCGTGTGCGATGCCGGCAGGTAACCAAAGTCTGAAAATTCAATTTCCAACATGGAAAACACAAGCGACTGCGAGATTGTGAACTAATCTGCTGCTCCTCTGTGTGAACGCACGGCAGGGGACAGACGTTGAAAAGGGCTCCCTGTTGCTGTACTGTAGCAGCTATAGGGGCAGGCGTCGAAAGGCTTCCATGCCACACTGTAGCCACAGCAGGGGCAGACGCAAGGTCAGCCCTGCTGTCACATCTAGTCACTGTAGCAGCATGATAGCCTGACATATCTGTGTACTAGGATTAGATGGGTAGAGTTATATATATAGTTTTCTACTACAACTCAGTAAAGAGAGCGAGTTCAATTTTGCCATCTCCTCTGCAGAGCTCCGGCCAACGCTGGTGCTTGTGCTGTGTGTGTGCGATCTGTTCTCCCTCTCTTCTTCTACCTCTAGCCATAGTGTGTGGTCGATAACGTTGGTGAGTGGTTGGCTCACCTGTGCCGAAGATCCAGGGGCCAACAAATAGTATCGGAGCCGTACAAGCGTTGTCGCTGGACTAACCGCTGGCGATGACGGACGGTTTGAAAATGGGCGACAGCAGCGGCGCTGCTATGGCTGTCCAGCCACGACCGGAGGTCGTCGTGCGCATGGTGCGGGAGGTCAGTGGCACCAGTTGGCCGACGCTGACTCGCACCAACTATGGTGAATGGGCGGTAACCATAAAGATCAAGCTCAGAGCCCGACGGCTTTGGAATGCTGTTGACAAAGGCACCGACAACGAAGAAGACTACATGTCTGCGTTGGACGCTATCCTCGCTGCTATGTCAACGGAGTACAGGGAGCCGTTGGGGGCGAAGAGCTATGCTAAGGAGGCGTGGAAGGCCATTGCGGCGATGCGCGTCGGTTCCGACCGTGCAAAGAAGGCGATGGCCCAGCTGCTAAAGCAGGAGTACGCCAATCTCAAGTTCAAGGATGGTGAATCGGTAGATGACTTCTCCCTCCGCCTATAGACGCTCATCAACAAGCTGAGGAGCCACGTCGTCACCATCGATGAAGAAGAGGCGGCCTCCAAATACCTCCACTCCATGACGATGAAGTACATCCAGATCGTTCTTTCCATAGAGACGATGCTAGACTTGTCCACCCTCACCATTGAGGATGTGACAGGCCGTATGCGGGTGATGGACGAGCACATGGAGCTAGCCACAGTAACGATGGACAGTGGCAAGCTGTTGCTGATAGAGGAGGAGTGGGTTGCCCGAAGGAAGAAGTCCGGAAAAGCCTCCTCCAGCCACGGTGGCGATGGCAAGCACCGTGGTAAGGCTTCTTCGGAGGAAAAGAAGAAGGTCGACCCCAATGCCTGTCGGCGCTACAGGAAGACGGTCCATTGGGTAAAGGAGTGCCCAAATCACAAGCAGGAGAAGAAGGCTGAGGCTCATCTGGCGTAGACTGATGATGATGATGAGGCCACTCTCCTGATGGCGATGTTCTACGCACAACACGACGTTGAGGCCAAGGAGAAGTGAGAGGTGACGGCGGTGGAAGGGCATGGCAAGGCTTTGAGGGCTGTCCACCTCGACGAACCACACTCCCAAGTCCACCTCAGATGTGTGGGCGGTGGATAGGAGCAGCGGTGGTACCTGGACTCCGGCGCCAGCAACCACATGGTGGGAAGCCTTATCTGAGCTCGACGGCAACGTGACCGGCATGGTGAAGTTCGGTGATGGCTCAAGGGTGGCTATCCAAGGGCGCGGCATCATCATCTTCAGGTGCCAGAACAACAAGCACCGCATGCTAAAGGATGTATATTACATCACGCAGCAGTGTTCAAGCATTATCAGCATTGGCCAGCTGGATGAGTGTGGCAGCGAGGTACTGATCAAGGACGGCGTCCTTAGGATCAGGGACCAGGAGCAGCGCCTTCTTGCCAAGGTGAAGAGGTCCCAGAACCGGCTATACCTACTCGACTTGAAGGTGGAGCAGCCGGTGTGCCTAGCAGCACGGCACACCGAGGAGCCGTGGCTGTGGCATGCCCGGTTCGGCCATCTTAGCTTTGACCAGTGTTTTGCTAAATGCTAAACGGTAAACAGTCGGTCACCTACCGTTTAGCCATTATTCGTGCAAAACGTCCCATTACATGGGCTAAACGGCCAATTAAACAGGGTAAACGGGTGATTAAACAGAAACGGTGCATGACCATGTAGCGTTTACACGGTGTTTAAATGGGCTAAATGACCGTTTAGGTAAACAGTGGCTTTGACGCGCTCGGTCGGCTAGAGAAGATGGTTCGAGGGCTGCCCCACATCAAGCATGGAGGCAAGCTGTGTGATAGCTACCTATCTAGGAAGCAGAGGAGGCTGCCATTCCCAAAGGCGGCCAAGTATCGTGCGGTGGATGCTCTCGAGCTCGTTCACAGCGATCTCTATGGGCCAATCACGCCAGCCACAAATGATGGTCGACGTACTTCCTCCTGCTCATGGATGATAACAGTCGCTATATGTGGCTGCAACTCCTAACGAGCAAGGACGAGGCGGCAGAGGAGATCAAGAAGTTCAAGGCACGCGTGGAGGCGGAGAGCGGCAAGAAGCTGCATATGCTGAGGATTGATCACGATGGTGAATTCACTTCGGTGGAGTTCGCTGTGTACTACGCAGATCAGGGTGTGGTACGACACCACACTGTGCCATACTCGCCATAGCAGAATGGCGTGGTGGAGCGGCGGAACCAAATAGTGGTCGGCATGGCTTGATCCATGATGAAGGCAAAGGACATGCCGGCAAGGTTCTAGGGTGAGGTGGTGACCACGGTGGTGTTCATCCTCAACCGCGTGTCCACCAAGGCCCTGAAGGGTATGACGTCGTTTAAAGCTTGGTGTAGGCACAAGCCGAGCGTGTCCTTCCTCTAGACATTTGGCTGCATCGGCCAAGTCAGGAAGACGAAGCCGGTCCTCACCAAGCTAGAGGACAGGAGCACACTGATGGTTCTTCTAGGCTACGAGGAAGGTAACAAGGCATACCAGCTCTATGACCCATGTGGAGGCAAGGTGCTTGTCTCGCGCGATGTCGTGTTTGATGAGAAGGCAACCTAGGACTAGGATAGTCCTGGAATGGGGGAAGCTGGTGGCTTCACCAACACCTTTGTCATCGAGCACTTGGTCATCCATGGTGGTGGAGACACTGGAGAGGAGGTGCCGACTACTCTAGCAATGGAGGGAGGGGTGCCAAGTACTCCAGGAGTGATGCCAAGCGGTCCTATAGTGGTGTCGACCCCTCTAGGACGGGTGCCGAACACTCCCGTAGCAAAGCCGAGAGGTCCTGCAGTGGTGCCGACCACTCCAAGAGTGGTGACGAGTGGTCTAGGAGTAGTGTCGAGCACTGTAGTTGGGGTGCCGAGCACTCTAGGTGTTTTGCCGACCACTCTAGTGAAACAAGGAGCTCCATAGACGCCGATCAAGTTTGCCTCACCTCCAAGCGACATCACTGAGTTCATGGATGCCTTCCACGATAGTGAGGAGGTGCGGTTCTACAGGCTGGATGACATCATCAGTGACACAGGGCCCTTAGGCCTGGCGGGTCGGCTGCTCAATGACCTAGAGCTACTTCTTGTTAGTGCGGAGGAACCACCCGCATCCGCGCTGGCCGAGCATGATGCAAATTGGCGACGGGCGATGCTGGAGAAGATGAAGGCGATCGAGAAAAACGAGACTTGGGAGCTTATTGATCCACCTCTAGGATGCCATCCGATCGGCCTAAAGTGGGTGTACTAGGTCAAGCAGGACGAGCGCGGTGCCATTTTTAAGCATAAGGCGTGCCTTGTCGCCAGAGGCTTTGTCCAGCACGCGGGCATCGACTTTGAGGAAGTCTTTGCGCCGGTAGAGCGCATGGAGTCTGTCCGATTGTTTCTAGCCTTGGCAGTAGCGAAGGACTAGCGCATCCATCATATTGATGTAAAATTGGCCTTCCTCAATGGCGAGCTGGCAGAGACGATTTTCATCAGGCAACCTCTAGGTTTTGCCGTCAAGGGAGCAGAGCATAGGGTGCTCCAACTGTGCAAGACGCTCTATAGGCTACGGCAGGCCCTGTGAGCATGGAACGCCAATCTCAATGCCACACTGGGTGAGCTTGGGTTCACGAGATGCACAACCGAGCATACGCTCTACACATGGTGACGGGGGAAGGTGAAGCTTGTTGTCGACGTGTATGTGGATGACTTGATTGTCACCAGCGCACATGCAGAGGACATCGATAGTTTCAAGCGTGAGATGGTGGCTCATTTTTGAATGAGCGATCTCAGTGTGCTCTCCTACTACCTCAGCATCGAGATGAGATAGGGGAAGGAGGCGCTCATGCTCAGTCAGAGCATGTATGCCTCAAAGCTGTTGGAGCAGAGTGGCTTGGCTGAGTGCAAGCCATGCATGACTCCGATGGAGGAGTGACTAAAGCTAATGAAGGTCAGTACCACGGCGAAGGAAGATGCAACACTCTACCAGAGGATCATCGGCAGTCTATGCTACCTAGTCCACACAAGGCCAGACATTGCATTCACCGTGGGCTACATCAGCTGCTTCATAGAGGATCCCCTAGAGGATCACTAGGCTACGGTGAAGTGACTGTTGTGCTATATCAAGGGAATAGTGGATCAGGGGATCATCTTCTCCAAAACTAGGAGAAGTAGGCTGTAGCTCACTGTGTTCAGTGATGCAGACATGGCGGGGGACATCGATGAATGGCGCAGCGCCTCTAGCATGCTCATTTTTCTTGGGTTGGCTCCAATCTGATGGCTATCACTAAAATAGAAGGTGATGGTGCTATCCACATGTGAGGCAAAGTACATGGTGGCGGCCACAGTAGCGTGCCAAGCTATATGTCTACGTTAGTTGCTGGACGAGCTGGCCGGTGTGGAAGCTCACTCACCAGCACTGATGGTGGACAACTAGCCTACCATCGCCCTCGCGAAGAATCTGGTTCTCCATGACCAGAGCAAGCACATTGATGTCAAGTTCTACTTCCTCAGGGACTATATCGATGGAGGTAGATCATCATCGTGTTCGTCGAAACTGGTTAGCAACTCACGGACATCCTCACCAAGCTGCTCGGCCGTCTTTAGCTCATGGAGCTAAAGAAGATGATTGGCATGGAGGGGGGTTCTAGGGTTAGCAACAAGATTAAGGGAAGAATTGTTAAGTAATCTGTTGCTTCCCTGTATGAACGCACGGCAAGGGGCAAGCATTGAAAAGGGCTCCCTGCTGCTGCACTATAGCCGCTACAGGGGTAGGCACCAAAAGGCTCCCCTGCTGCACTGTAGCCACAGCAGGAGCAGGCACCAAGGTCAGCCCTGCTATCATATCTAGTCACTATAGCAGCATGGCAGCCTGACATGTCTGTGTACTAGGATTAGATGGGTAGAGTTATATATATAGTTTCTCACTGCAGCTCAATAAAGAGAGCAAGTTTAGTTTTGCTATCTCCTCTGCAGAGCTCTGGCCAATGCTGGTGCTTGTGCTATGTGTGTGCGCGCTCTATTCTCCCTCCCTTCTTCTACCTCTAGCCATAGTGTGTGGTCAGCAACGCTGGTGAGTGGTTGGCTCACCCGTGCTGAAGATCTAGGGCAAACAGAGATTACATCCAATTTTGTCTCCTGGAGACATACAATGGTGGGACAGATGTCATTGACAAGTGTTCTGACGTTGTCCTGTCTTGCCCATGAGTTCAGGCCATGGACGTTCAACGAAATGATGGTTGTATTATCCATTAGTGATTAGCAACCATGGGACACTTGATCGGGTGTTTAAACCGCCATGATCAAAGTTCGACGAGTGGCTCGACCAGCCCTTGTTTTTGTGGCTAGGAATAGCTCATCGAACGCCTCGACATCCGAAGTGGAGAGCTTTCCATTGAAGAAAGCTTTGTAGTTGCGCTAGCAGGCCGATGAGGGCAGCGCCATTGGTACTAGGACGCCCATCTTCTTCATGAGCATCACTTCACCCCTTTTTGCCGCTGGGATGTGATCCATCTGTTGGGCAGCTAAAAGCTCTAGTTTGGTTTTGGTGAATTGATGAAACCCTAAGTGCTAACCTAGTTTATCAAAGTGATTATGAGATAGGTAGTACTACTCCAAGTGGTGAAGCAAATAAAGATCATGACATGATGATGGTAATTCCATGGTGATGATCAAGTGCTTGGACTTGGAAAAGAAGAAAGAAAAACAAAAGGCTCAAGGCAAAGGTATAAGAGGTAGGTGCTATTTTGTTTTGGTGATCAAGACACTTAGCGAGTGTGATCACATTTAGGTTCGATAGCCATACTATTAAGAGGGGTGAAACTCGTATCGAAATGCGGTTATCAAAGTGCCACTAGATGCTCTAACTCATTGCATATGCATTTAGGATCTAGTGGAGTGCTAACACCCTTGAAAATGTTTGTGAAAATATGCTAACACATGTGCACAAGGTGATACACTTGGTGGTTGGCACATTTGAGCAAGGGTTTAAAACTTCACAGGCGGAGTGTCCGACGGTGCCACCGACACCCTGTATAGAAAAGATAGGGTTTCATAGATTGTACCGGACGCTGGTTTCAACTGGACCGGAGCGTCCGGTCAGTGGAAGTAGTGAAGACACTAGCGTCTGTCTTTGACTGGATGTTGGGTCACTTCATGATGGGACACTAGCTGGGTGCATCTGGTCCTCCTGACGTGGTAGCGCATAGAGGAGACAGTGTGTGACCGGATGCTGGGTGAGTCTGGTCGCCTTTGGAACCTTACTGGAAATGACCAGACGTTGGTGTTGGTGCGTTCGGTCACTTCTAGTAGCACATCCGGTCATCACTTGACCGTTGGGATCAGGCACACAGTATTTGAATAGAGGGATGATGTGGTAGCCATCCATTGACTGGACGCTGGCAGGGTGTGTTCGGTCGATCTGACCAGAGCATCCAGTCACCCCAAGCAGTGCCCAGTGAAGGGGGTACAATGGCTCTATTTCATGGGGCTTCTATTTAAGCCCCATGAGTGGCTTAAGCTCACTCTCTTGGTTATTTTGCATTGACATGGCAACCTTGTTAGCTTAGCCAAAGCCCTTCCACTCATCTACATCATAGATTCAACATCTTTGTGAGATTAGGAGTGAATCCAAGTGCATTGTTTGAGTGTTTGCATCTAGAGCCACTTGATGTTCGTGTTTCGCTGTGGGATTTGCTTGTTACTCTTGGTGGTTACCGCCACCTAGACAACTTAGAGCAATGAGGATCATTGAGTGAAGGTTGGTGATTGTCTCCAGCTTCGATCGTGATGATTGTGAGGGGTTCTTGACCTTTCCCCGGTGGAGAGCCAAAAGGTACTCTAGTGAATTGCTCATGACTTGTGTGATCCTTATCTTGTGTTGGTTGTGCAGCACCCTATTGAGGGTTTAGCATGGGATGCCAATTAGTGCGTGAACCTCCAAGTGAGTGAATCACCACAACAAGGACTAGCTTGCTGGCAAGCAATTAAACCTCGGTAAAAAATCATTATGTGATCATTTGATTTCGAGGTGATTGGTCTTCATTGATATTCATTCTTGTGATTGATTGGTTCACTCCTTGACTCGGCGGTATAACCATCTTGCTCACTCTATCTACATTATCACAAACCAGTTGTCAAGCTCTTTAGTGTAGCTAATTGTGAGAGCTTGTTAGTTTGGTTAGTGTGGCTCTTTAGTTAGCCTTTGAGAGCACACTAACTTAGTGTAGTGACATAACTATTTTGTGGATAGAAACTATATAAACTAGAATTGTGGTAGGTGGCTTGTAATTTTAGTAGGCTAGCACAACACCTGCTTCGCCTCATAATTGTCTAACCGGTTTGTTAAGTGTTGTTGTAGAAATTTTTAATAGGCTATTCACCCCCCTCTAGCCATTAGGACTTTTCAGCGGCGATGCGGGTGCTTCTTAGTGGATTGCTCCATTTCTTGATGATCGGCTTCTGTTTTGGTGGGGAGGCAATCAGAGGGGAGCGCAATTGTATTTGCACCCCTCAGAGAACCTTTCTAGCCATCTACCCGCCTCACTGAGTGTAGTTGTCGCCTGATTAGTACCTACCCTAATGGCAGCAGTAGAGCTTGCCGCTAGGTGGATTGTACCCCCTAGCATGGCAGTGTTAGCGGCCATAGGCATGTGCACTTGATGTGTTGCTGCCGCATGAACCTAAGAGGGAGCGGCTGCATGTGCTGCATGTTCCATGGTCGCAGCATCCTTGGTTGCTTGGTCTTCCACATATATAGCAGCATGGGAACCCGACATCATGCCTAGAAGGACCGCGCCTACGGCAGACCCCATAGTCGCGTCTTGTGCGTCCTCCACGTCCTTGTCCAGCCTTTCTTCCAGCACCGCTTTGCCATTTGGAGTGGACGCTGACAATGGGCCCATGCCAACATTCCCCCCAAGATGTGGGTGATCGACGTTGGTTGCGAGTGCGTCCAGGTCCCCCCTAACATCAGCTCTATCTTGGTGTTTTGCTCAATCGCTATCTTCCAAGGGACCGCCATAGTTGGTGTTCTTCTGGACGTTGGCCGCGAAGATCGGTTTTGTCTCTATGCTGAGTAGCCCTGCCTCAATGACCATAGGATCCGAGGCATGCTGTCCTATAGCGAGTTCTTGACCGGTGGAGAAAGAATCAAATTCGAAATGGCTAGGGCCCCACGGCTGGTCTTGCTTTGGGTGCGCTCGTGGCCTCCCCACTATGAGATATATCATTCTATCAATAGATTCCCTATAGATGGGGTCTGCATCTGCAACTAGCGACTCCTTTTGTGGAGCAACAGCCTGGCTTTGCTGATCCTGTCCGCTGATGTGGCACGCACCATTGCCGATAGTGTCCATCATGTGCTCGCCGTCAATGATCCCCTAGTGGTAAGCGAAGCCTTGAATGTGTGGGCCGTACCCGCTAGAGAAGTGGTGGTGGTCGGGGTTGCCATTGTGGCCACTATCGTCATCGTCGGAGTCTAGCGGTGGCAGCGGTGGCGTAGGGTCTGCCGGATCAAAGTTGGTGACGTAGCAGATGTGGACAATGACCTTGTACATGAGGATGTCCTTGCAGCAGAGATACAACAGGAGGTTGCCGAATCGAATGCCCGAGTTGGGTTTTGTGTGAACTAGCTCGTTCTCCACGACGTGTAGCCACACTATTGATGGTCGTTAACATGCTTTATAAACCGTCAGCTTAACTTGTATAAATGCATAAAAAGGATCACCAACATAGGTCTAGGGGTTTAAACTAATAAATTCTATGAGTTTTGGTAAATCTGTGTTTTCAGCAGGATTTAATCAGAAAACCACCAAGGAGGACTTATTCTTCAAAGGAAATCATGGAATTCTGCCGCGTAAACAGCGTGGGAAGACTCTAGAAGACTCCAGAAGACTCCACCGAAGATGACCACGAGAGGCTGACATGGGGGTCGGCCGGCCCCACCTACAGGCTGGCCGGCCTATGGGTCCCACCAGTCAGCCCTCCTTCATATGTCGGTTTCCCACCGCCTCCTAGATTGCACCTACGTCATTCTTTCAAGTCGGTTTGATCCTAGGGTCCAGAATTGATGCTCCAACCTATATATACCAGCCCATTCCCTCCTCCCTAGAGCTATCCTAAAACCCTAATTCATATTCTCCTCGTCAGGATCAGAGCCAACTATAAGGAGAAGATTCGTCCTCTTTAGAATCTAGTCTTGTAAATAATAGTGAGATAGAGAGTGAGGGAAGAGTTTAGAGGAGGTGCCTGCCTGTCGGTGCTCTCTCTATGGCTTGTACCTTGGCGGATCCAATATCTATCTGAGCTTGCCTCTAATATTTCTTTGGTAATCAACTTCTGATCCAAGTAAGCTCTTGTTTATATTATTCATCAGGTTTGCGACTCTTTTGAGTGCTTTATTCTCTTCATTGGGGGAGTAAAGTATTAATCATAAGTGTAAGCATGGTGCTTACACTTAGGTTAATTGTAGATGCATCCTGCATTCTAGATCGGTGGTAGCTCATGAGGGTGACTCTTATAGCCTTGTTGAATCCTCTATAGTCCACCTCCCATTTGTAAGGGCACATAGGATGCGGTTGCGAAGGAAAGCATCCTTTACTGGTGTCTTTCCCTAGTAATGTCCCAAGTTGAATCATAGAAGACATAGCTTACCGAAGTCAAAATTAGAGAACCTTAGTTATCCTCTCTACGCTCCTATTTATTCTAACCTTGTTGCTACCCTTAGTTAAGTTAGACCGTAGTTAGTCTCACACGTTTCCCTATGGATACTATACTTGGAATACTTCCAGGTGAAAGCTACAATGGTATCTGTGTGCTTGCGGATTTATCTGTGTGCATTAAAATATACCTACACACACCACCTTGGGGATGGCCCTAGGGTCGCATGTCTAGATGGTGAGCTTGAAGGAGGAGAGACCCGTCTTGTTCGTGGAGCTGGGGTCGATGATATGCACCCAACAACTGGGCGCAAGGATCTTGGCCACCGTATCTTCTGCCCAAGCGTGTGGGGGCAGGCCTTCAAGTTCGATCAGGACCTTGAACTTCATGGTTGCTAACTCGGCGTGGGCCAAGCGCATCCACGGGCGTAGGACTAGGGCCATTGTTGCGACTGGCATGGTGGGCGTGGCCAGGAGCAAATCCCAAACTTCCCTGGAGTGGCAGTGGATCATGAAGTTCTTGGGGTAGAATGGGACGATTGTGAAGGTGCCCTCCCCCACCCCCCTGCATGGTCCACAGTGCTTGTGATGTGTCCTCGGTGGAGATGTCCCTAGAGCCATCAGCCGCCATGGCTATGAAGGAAAGGCATAGGCTTGCCTCGGCATCATCGATGGTGGTGGTATGCTGGATGATGTAGGTGCTCTCCACCTACTGCTCGTTCAGGTGCCCCAGCGGCAAGGGGTCACGGTCATCGAAGCCATAGTCGCTGCCATTGTTGTGGTCGACCAGCGGGGAGTTCGGTGGAGTGGAGTCACCTGCCTAGGAACCCTGTGGCATTCTGGGGCTCCTCAAACCCTGAGGTGCCCTGACAAAGCGGTGGCCCAACAGCCCATCACCGATCACCGTCGCTCTCGGGGAGCGGCCACGCTTGCAGTCTCACGTGAGATGATGTAGCCTGTGAGACCACAGATAGTGCAACGGGGCACGACAAGTAGCCAGCCTGTGGTTGTAGGAAAGGAAGTTCAGGCACCTATCATGGAGCGTGTACGGGATTCATTGTCGATGAGGCGGGTTGCGTGGAGGCAGCGATCTATGCTCCACTGGTTGCCAAGGCAGAACCTCCCTCCACCCCTCGGTGTCTGGTGCCGAGATGCGGCGTTGCCTTGGGGGTGGAGCTTGGGACCCTAGGTGTTGGTGCAAGGGCACACACTCTCCTCTATGTTGGTGGTTGGCGACCGCCCATGGCCAGAGGCACTGGTGGGCCAGTATGCGCCCAGCTGCGGCGGCGTGCTAGCACTGTTCCCCGGAGGCAGGAGCGGTCCTCCATGGCCTCTTCTTGCGCCTGCACCACTTGGGTGCAGCCTGGCCCTCACACATGGCAGCCTCCACTGGCGGCTCGTCTGTGGCAGAACCGTCTGAAATAACATATTTCTGGAGGTGCTCGTCTTCCACTAGACACTAAGCACCTCGAAAGGAAGCTACACTGGGTAGTTCCATCGAGACACCACACGGGAGAACTCAAATCAATCCAGATTTTACCTCCAGAATCTAATAATGTGAACGAGCTTATAATACTTAGTCCATTTCATACAACAAGAGTTCTTAAAAATACATTATTACAATACCAAGTTTAGACAGTGGAATTAAAATAAATATCTAACGATAGGATACAAGGATCCTTCTGTGCCCACCAGAAAAATCATCCACACAACAGCCACTCCTCAAGCTGCACCAACAACATGGGTAAATAAACCTTGAGTATATAATGTACTTGTAAGACTTACCCGACTACTAGGAATAATTTCCCAACTCCAAAGGATATGATAAGTTTTATGGTTTGCTGGGTTTCCTTTTTACGAAAAGCATCACTTGTAGTGAATCTTTATGTATATGTTTTATTAGCAGTCATGATTAGTTCATTAGCTAACCATTCTATGTAAGCACCTATTCTACTTTCAAGCAAGAGTTGAGCAATCAGATCCATTCATCCCCTTTCATCTTCCAGTTCTTACTATGGTGCTAGACCATAGCCAAGTTGTACTGTCTCACATGGCGATTCTCAAACCAATGTATCCCAGCTGGGTACCCTGAAACACACGCCCTACTTGTACCCCAGGCACAAGCATGGTCAACCCACCACTCTCCTGTCAAGGGGTCTAGGTCCCCATCTAAACTTGGACTCCAAGCCCCCACTCTTGAGTCCCGAACTTAGTGTGGTGCTTAGACCTCCACCATCCCCACCTCCAATCAGTTGGTCCAGAAAGAGCCAGAACCCACGAAAAGAGAGTAACAAGCCTTCCCGCTCCCATAAGCAAGTATGTGCTTAGGATAATAAGTCTATGACCTGACTACCATCCACAGCAACGGACGGTCCTTAACCGACACAGACAGGGAAAATAGTGTAACCAAGCTATGCCCCATTGGCCACAGGGCACAACCTATTACACCCACCAATACCCATACCATATCCCTGGCCGGTCTCCATTTCCTTTCACCATTTTATCATGAGAGTAATAATAATAATCACATATTATCAGTAACGGTAGGTTACTCATGCTACCGATAGCCTAAGCATAGCAGCTATTCGACCTATGCTAGTAGGACTCATAGGTAGGTTTATCTATGCATGTAGTTTCAATATAAATCCTATAACGTTAATGCACATCATATATACATATCTAGTGATTATTCAAAATAAGGGTTATGCACCGAGGCTTGCCTTGGGCAGGCGGATTGTCAGCTATGTCGGTCGTTGGTGGCTCCGAGGCTTCCTCCTATATGAGGACCTCTTCCTCGTACTCCTCGATAACCTCCTCATACTCCTGCTCTCCGGTGGTCACAAACTCCACCAACTCGTTCTCTACGTGCATGCAACGATGATGCAACTCTTAAAATAAAAATATATCTACTAATCTACTAAGCTAACTCTAATGACTAAGATACTAAGCTAACTAGTATTTTCATCAAACAAGGTACAAATTCATCTAACACGTATTAACTTAACAACTAAAATATATTCTTGCTTCTACTACCGATTTAGCATATATTAAAACAAGGAGTATCTAACTACCCTAAAGCTTAGCATATTATAAGGCTACAAAAATTACGGCGAGCACATAATAATACCATAAAACTACCATAAAATTTTTAGAGCTAAAGCTATTACCATTTTGTCACAAAAATTCCTACAATTATTAACCTAATAATATTAAGTATTTTCAATTGATTTTACTAGACCTTAGTTTGATCATAGCTATGTATGAAATAATTATACTAACAGATATATAAATAATTTAAGAGCCTAACAAAATTGGTTTCATAATTTTTGGACACCTATATGAATTGTTGTTAATTATCAAAGTTTAGCACAAAAACTAAAATATAAGGCTATTTCTATTTCCTAATAAAAGGAAAAATGAATTCACCAGTGTGGCCCACAACCACGCGGACGTGGCTCACTCGCGCGCGGTGCGCGCGCGCACGCGCATAGGCCGGCCCACGGTAGGAGGGAGCCCGTGTGTGTGGCGCTTTTGCAAAAAACATCCTTGCTCTTTCTAGTATTAACGTAGCTCTTATGCGCCTTGTTCCTACAGTCGGCCCTTATGCCGATAGGCCCTTACCCTAACCCATCTTTACATCCGATCGGTCCCTGACACCCCCGTGCTCGCCAACACAGCATCGGCTGGCACGGGGCTGCCATACCGACCAACCGGGAGCCCTTCTGATGCACCTAGGAGGTCGATCCTCACCTACGGGATGAAACACAACTTCAAGCAGTGGTTGGACAAGATGGGATGCAATAGAATGGCCTCTCCACGACGACAGGCACCCTACGGTGGTGGCAACCAGGTTTCGATGAGCCACGGCCTTTTGGAAGTGGTAGAAATAGTTGGTGAGCACCAGTGACTCACCATGAACCTACCCTTGGCAATGGCTTCATCGGAGATTACTCAAACAAGACTGAGCGCGTGCGCGTGACAGGTTCAACGACGGGTCACAGTGGCACGGCCACGTCAGCGGCGTAGAGACGGTAGGAGTGCGGCTTAGGTGCGCATGGCGATGAAGGGTTCTAGATGGGGCTAGCGGCGAAGTCAGTCTGGCTCAAGATGGCGAGGTAGAAGCTATCCACATTGAGGCGAGCTGGGTCTTAATGGCATGGTGGTGGAAGCAAAGCTCCAAAATTGGAGCTCAGCCTAGCAAAAATCAAGGCATGGAGGGAGTGGTGGGCAAAAGGACGTAAAGGCGGAGACACGGGCACGAGGAAATGATAAGAGGTGCTTGCTCTCTGGCTCACCATGACCATGACTCAATGATGGCGGAAAGCAGAGGCATAGCAGGAAAAAAGGGTTGTGGGTGCAATCAGTGGTTAGGCTAGTGCATGCCTTGGTAGGTCATGGTTGTTGTGGCTGAGGGACCTATGTCCAAGCACAAGGGGACAAGCGCGAGGATCCACGATCGACCATGGCCCATGCTCTGTATTGCCATTAATGGCACGATGATGGCATGCACGACCATGTGCGGATGGTACCCAACCGAGCCAAGGAGGGGCAGCGTGATGCAGCAAGCAGACACGAGTGTGGGAGTGACACGACAACAACGGCAGTGACTGCGACCGTGATTATGTCGTGACGCGTGACTTGGAGGGCAGTAGCAGCACCAGTGGCAGCCACAGTGGTAGTGGTGGTTAGGCATGGAGAGGACGAGGGGAAACACCCTATGTAGGGGATGTCCACCCACTGGTCGGTCCTACTGAGGGTGATGGGTACCTTGGACCATGGGCGATAACTGGGGTTGGTGGTGTCATCTTCCATAGTGATGGAGAGCACCCATCGTGCGGTGAGCTTCTGTTCTCTTCTGCTTTTGGTGGTGGTGAGGCCCCTAAAGATGGTGGCGACCACCTTGTTGTGGTTCTAGAAGGCTTTGTTGTTACCCCCAGGTGGTCAGCGGTCTTTGGCTCCATCATTGGTATCGTCTTCCAGCTTTTTGTCCTAAAATTCCTTAGCCAAGCCGAGGCAGTTCTTCATCTTGTGTTTGGCGTTCTTGTAAAGAGGGCGTGGGCCGTCGAGGATCTTTTGGTACTGCTCATCGTAGTTGCACTTGGCGCGAGGTTGATTGACAGCGGCAACAATGTGGTCTGGCCGATAGTGATGATTTTGGCTAGGCTTGGGTCCTTCTGTTCGATCATGGCCACTGTCACGATGGTAACTATGGTTGTCGAAGCGGCAGTCGTTATGGCATCAGTCGTCGGAGTGATCGTCATAGCGGCGACATTGGCAATGGGTGCCCGCATCCTCGTTGAAACACACCTTAGCTTCCTTGACGTTAGCATACTGGTTGGTAGTAGTGATCATCTCGCCAATGCCTATGGGTGGCTTGCGGTTGAACTTGGAGCGAAGCTCGCGATGGTGGAGTCCTCGGGTGAAGACGGTGATGACCTCAGCTTCTGTGGTGTTGGGAATAGAATTCCTCATCTCAAAAAAGCATCGAATGTAGGTGTAGAGGAGCTTGGACGGCTTCTGGTTGATGTGGTTGAGATCATGCTTAGTGCCTGGCTGAGTACACGTAGCCATATAATTGTCGGTGAAGACTTTTTAGCTCTTTCCAGGACCCGATGGAGTCTAGGGCCAGGCTAGTAAACCAGCTCATGGTGGGTGGCGTGAGCATGATGGGGAGATAGTTCACCATGACACTAGTGTCTCCTCTGGCGGCACGGATAGTGGTGGCGTAGGCCTATAGCCACTGTGTTGGATTCATCCTTCCCTCGTAGGGCTCGACCCTAGTGATTTTGAAACCATGGGGCCATTGGAGTGTCCAGAGCGCCCTCGTAAACGCTGGAGGCCCTTCGGGGTTGTGGTCGGTGTCAGCTACAGCGTTGTCGGTGTCGATCTGCTCAAGAGCTGAGTCTGGGTTTTCATACTCCTGCTTGTACTCCTAGCAGTGGCGTACTTCATCTTCATGGTGACCAAAGCAACATTGCTCGATACGCCGTCATGCATCCCTAAGATTGCTGAGGTGCACCTAAGCATCCTGTTCGACCTCCTGGTCATGTTGGCGATGGTGTTCGGCACGATGGCCCCCAGCTCCCCCCTGTAGAGGCAGTGACTGGTTGATGAAACAACTTTGACTAGAGCAGCAATTGGATCTCAGCACAGCCAATTGGTGAATCATGCTCGTGGAGCACAAAGGTCTCTGATCCTCACGAATATCATTAACCTGATAGTGTGTCTCTTTAAGCATGGCGGCGACCTTGGTGAGCTCGGGCATCTATGGGAGGCGGGCAAGCTCATTGGTGGCCACTGCTAGATTGGCGCTTGGAGTCTTGAAGATGTCATGGCTATCAACGTGGAGAAACTCTTCATCAAGGTCGCGATGGAGTGGAAGTGGCCTTCCTTGTGAGTCGAGCCAATTATTTTTGAGCAGCCTCGGCCCACGCAATAGCTGCCATGTTTTCTTGGCGCTGTGCGCGGTTGATGTTTCGATTCTCACAAGCGACGCGTTCCTCCTTAGTTTTGCTGTTTCGAGGAGGGCTATCGACGTTGACGTTGAAGATTGTGCCACCCTAGAATGGTGGGAAAATGAGCTGCTCGGTGAAGGTTTTGACGAGGGTCTCCATAGAGCCCTGAGACTCGGAGCCCGGATTTTCCTTCGAGATGGTCTAGAGGGACGCTCTGGGGCACCGGCCTATGTGTAGCATGTTGATAGCTGATGGAGGCTGAACAACAAGCTGGTCAGCGAGTGGATGGGCATCTCCCACCTAGTCAGTGAATTTCCCCCTTAGGGCGCCTTGGTAATTAACGGCGACATTGGTGAGCCTAAAGGGCAGAGCCGTAACTCCTAGAGTTTTTCGAGTATCCTCTGATAGATCTGGATCAGAGGGTGGTCAGTGCTGAACCAAAGTATCCAGGGCCGATTCGGTGATGGAGAGGCAATCAGCGAGCTTCAGATCGACCCAATCGATGGATTCGATCAGATCATCATTGTTGATCTGCCTCCTCTGGTAGCAAGGAAGCGGACGATGGGTCATTGATGAAGGTGACCTCAGAAGTGGTTCCAAGATCGGATCTATAGTTATAGGCGCGGGGGTGGTCGGCGCAGAAATGATCTATAGCAGCTCGAGGAGCTCTCTGACTCCGTCAGCGTTGATGACCCACAAGATGGATCCAACAGTGAAGATCTGGCCGGATTGCGGAAGGAATGAAGAGCCTATGGAAAAAGCCATCTTGTTCGACAAGGAAACAACATACGCAACCCGTACCTGGCACGCCAACTATCAACATAATATCGTTGGTAGTCCTCCGAGGAGTATCCCATGAATGTAGATTGATTGATAGAGGAGCATGAGATCAAGAACAAGAAGGCAACAGAGACACCCGAGTTAGACATGTTTAGGCCATCAGTATGATGTAATACCATACTCCTGTGGTCTATTGGTTTGTATTAGCTATCATCTAATATTACATGTGTTTGGAGGGGGTCCCTGCTCGCCTTATATAGTTCGGGGAGCAGGGTTACAAGTCGATTAGATATGAGGGATAACCGGAAAGTAATAACTAATTACAGGAATCTTGGGATCATACATATCCTAACAGATCTTGTAGTATCTTTGGGATATCTTTCAGATGTCTTGCAGAAGGCGCCAACCAGAGTCGTGCCTTGCAAGGCTTCGTCTTGTGGGCTAGGCCACCCTTGAGGGCGTAGCCCATGTTGTCTGCCTTGGGTATCCGAGGTCATACCCCCCACAGCCGGTGGGGCATGGCGGCCTACGACTGGCTATAAGCGGTGCGTCCAGAGCGGCCAAGCCGCGGCCAGGCCATGGCCAGACCAAGGGCAACCTCTGCCGGCCGATGTGCGGCCATGCACGCACGTGCACAGCACAGTCGGCAGCGACACAGAATGTCCACGTGTGGTGACCACGCGCCCGAGCCCAGCGGCCCGAGACTGAGTACGCGCATGAATTTTAAAGCACCTGTAAAAACTAAATGATTCAATTTGGAACCAAGCCATCTTCACTACTCTAAAGAGGGCACCTTAGGCTATCAACAAGAGCTACAACACGACACCCCTTCTTAAATCAATCTCACAGAATAATTTGCCAAACATGGCTTTGTCACACTGCTGCTCACCTTAGGAATTTTTCTAAGTCTTGAGCTGGATTTGTTTTCAAGTTATGTTTCTAGACTATTAGAAATACTAGCTAGTAACATTATTTTTCTACAGCAGGAGTTGCGTTGTTATCTATAAAGTTTGTAATTTAAACATTATTTAAGTCTAATATATAGGTTCTATAGTAATTTTTGTTCAATAAAAATTAGTTTACACCCCTGCTTGTTAAATGTACGAATCATGGAGCAACTTTTGTTTCGCATTTTTGTTGATTGTTTTAGTTGCACTGCATTATCTACTCACTTCACCACATGCATTAACACACAAGTATGATGCTCATGACATGTTTTAGTAGATGATTAACCAAAGTTTTAAATAGCCGGCTATAGCTGAAGCTATAGCCAGAGATAGCTGCTGGACAAGGTAGAAGCTAAGATATGCAATTTTTAGCTCTATGAAACCAAATCAACTAATAGCTGGAGATATTCAGAGATAGCCGCTATAGCTGGACACATTTTGGTGGCAGCCCAACAGCTTCTACCGCATGAGAGCCCAAGATTTTCGCTGGCCCAGCAGCGGCCCCCACCCCCACCATATGGACCCAGCAAGCAGCAAGCAGCAACCATCAACCCTAGCTCCAAGTCCCATACTCCCATCCCTCTCAGTCTCTCTACCACACAAAAGGAGGCAGCGGCGAGGGTTCCCCAAGCATCACGGTGGCCGGAGTCTCATGCGACCGTCTACGCTTAGACTCACAGGCATATCTTCTTGTGGCTTGGTAAGTCATTCATCCACCAGGCCTGCGTCAATCGACTCTAGTAGGAAACGGTGATTTAGACTTTTAGAGAGCTATCTATTCCTCTAGATCCAAGCAGCGGTGGTGGCGAGGGGGCCCCAAGCGGTAGCGGCTTCATCTTTGGCTTCACCATGGCAGATCAACAAAGTAAGTGCTGGACTCTCTGAATTCAATTCCTAACAAATCTATTTAGAGCAGTCTTGTATGAGCAATGTGTTGTAGCGGCTGTTATCATTGTCATAAATCCATTTAGTGTTGGAATCATAGTTCAATGTGTTGCAGCTCATAAATCTGACAAAGCAAGTGCTCATCATAGTTCAATCTTGCATAGTTTGCCATATTAACTCAAGCTTTGTACTTAACTCAAGCAACTATATTAGTTTTGTTTCCTTTTGTGTCCGCTCTTTGCATAGGTCATCCATCTAGTACCGCCTCTGCCCCAGTAGCAGGTGCACAACATGCAATTAACTCAGATGACCCTACATGGTCTCATTGTTACTGCCTAGGCATAACCAAGAAGCAAAATATGAAGTGCAAATACTGTGACAAGCTCTGCAGTGGTGGAATTACTAGGATAAAGTTCATCTTGCTGGGATTAAAGGATTCAATACTACTAAGTGCTTGAAAGTTCCACCTCAAGTGCAGCAAGAGATGTTTGCTTTGATTACAAAGAAGACTAGTGAAAAGGAAGAGAAAGACAAAGAAAAGGAAAGGGAAAGAGCTGAAGTTGACATAGATCACTCATACTATGGAAGTGGCAGTGAAGATTCTAAACATGGCAATGTTGTTCTTGTGGTGAAGCCAATGGAAACAAAAGGATCTAATAGCTCTAGATCTGTAGTACATAGTGGTTCTATTTAGAAGTACTACAAGCCACCTACTATAGAGGAGTCTGCTAAGACCAAGCTAAGCAACAAGGTTTAAACAACATTGACAACCCAGAAAAGAGAAGAGAGGAGGGATAGAACCTGTGAGTACATATGTCAGTGGTTCTATGAAGCTAGCATTCCACACAACACAGTTAGCCTTCCTAGCTTTGCTAATATGTTAGAGGCCATTGGACAATTTGGTAGAGGTCTAAGAGGGCCTAGTCTCTATGAGATGAGTGGACCATTCTTGCAGAAAAGGAAGGAAAAGGTATTGGACGGATTCAAGGAGCATAAGGAGGCATGGGAGCTCATAGGTTGTTCAATCATGATAGATGCATGGACAGATAGGAAGGGTAGGGGAGTGATGAATTTAGTTGTGAATAGTGCTCATGGGGTACTCTTCTTAGATTCAATTGACTGCTCAGGTGATAGGAAAGATGGCAAATATATCTTTGACCTTATGGATAGATACATAGAAGAGATAGGGGAACAACATGTTGTCCAAGTGGTGACTGATAATGTCAGTGTTAATACAACTGTAGCAAGTCTATTGACAGCAAAAGACCTTCAATATTTTAGAATGGATGTGCTGCTCATTGCTTGGATCTCATGCTGGAGGATATTAGGAAGCTTAGACCAGTTGAGGAAACAATTGCTAGTGCAAGACAAGTGACTGTGTTCTTGTATGCTCATACTAGGGTGTTGGATTTTATGTGAAAAATTCTTAAGAAAGACTTGGTTCGCCCCGGGGTTACACGATTTGCAACTGCTTATTTGAATCTCAAAAACTTGCTGTACAACAAAAAAGAGTTTGTAAAGAAAATGGACCCTAGGCCCATTTACTTTGGATTTTAGTGTTTGATGACCAACACAACCAAACTGGACTAATGAATTTTCAAGTGATTGTTTTGTAGTTCAATAGGGTGCAAGACGTGACTTGGATGAAAGCGATGTGATGATCCGATGATCAACACCATAAGCAAGACCTTATGAGCAAAGAAGAAAGAGAAAAAGCAGGCTCTCCAACACCTACACCAACAAGGTGGACAAAAAGGCCTCCACACCTTATCTCTTGAAGAAGAAGAAAAATGACAAGGTGGTGGCCATCAAGGTAAACAAGCAAGCCAACAATGGGGTCAAACGCTTTTGGGTGCCAAAGGAGGTTTGGATCCTGAAAGGAAAGTGAGAAGTCCGATGGACTTTGGGGAATTTGGAGACTTGGCAAAGTATGGGTGCATTTCATGGGGTGCATCATGATGGACGAAATCATTGCCAAGTGGGTTAGTGAATACTATGGGCCCAAATTCCTCTTCCCATGTTAGGTAACTAGATTCAATTTCCTTCAAGTAGTATCAATTTGCATTTCCTACAAGTGGTATTTCTTACAAATTGATATCTTTAAGCATCTAGTTACTTTTCATGCCTATGTTTGCATTTGCATGATTATATTTTTTGTCATGCTTACACTAGGTATATCTTATGGTAGGCTTGCTCGGTTTCATTCTTAACCCTTGGAGCAAATCTACATGGTTTAAAATTGTTTAGGAGCACGACACATTGATTGTCTTTTGTTTGTTCATCTAATATGTGCCAAAGTCCAAATTGTAGATAATATATCGCCTTTGAAAATGACTCTCACATTCATGTGATGTCATCTTTCAAGTGGTATTTTTTATTCTAAAATCAATGTGCATGTTTCCTATAAGTATTCCATACTTGTGTGCATAAATTTAGGGGGAGGTTACTCTACAAGTTTGATGCTTTGAGACTAACACCTTTTTAAGTTTATCATGTGTGTAGTAGTCTCATTGCAAGGAAAATGGAGTCCCCAGAGTTAAGCATCATACTTCAAATATCCACCACCTATTGCAAGTGGTAGAAATCAAATTGGTTTCCACATATGGTATTTCTAAACCAATATCATCATGTTGATTTCATTTTGATATTTATATGCTTTCTCCATGCATTATATAGATTAAATTTCCTTGAGCAATAATTTGCCAATTATGCATATGCTTTGCCTTCTACCATATGTATGCATATATTTAGGGGGAGCTTAATCTATATAATATGAGAGTCAAATTTTGTGACCCTTTCCACTATACACACAAAGGTTCACAAAGTTTAACCCTCCCTTGTGCTACTAATGTCTTCCTTTTCGGTGTTTGATTCCAAAGAGAGAGAATTTAGAGGACCAAAAGAAAGCAATAATTTGTAGGACCAAAAGCTAGATCATAATAAATTACAAGTGGTAATGGTCTATAAGTGGTAATGGTCCGAGAAAGGGAGGATAGTGGATTATGGATTAACCTATGTAATGGGGAGAATTTGTAGGAAGCAAGGTTTAAATCCATAATACCACATGGGAACTTTTGCAAGGGCAAGATAAGTGTTCAAGTAGTATCTTCTAGTTTTACAAGTAGTATCTTTTAGCATCAAATAACCTTGCTAAAGTAGCTAGCTGATCATCGGCCAAGTTCAATGAGAAGCACAAGTTCCTAGTCTCTTGGAATCTCTGAAGAAACTCAATGTCCGATTCATTAGTCCTCTGTGTCATGGTTGTCAAATCGGTTATCTTCTTTTCTCTAGTCCTAGTGTAAAAATATGTATAAAACTTCTTTTCTAGGTCAGCCCAATTGGCAATGGAGTTGACTGGTAGTGACAAAAACCAAGTGAAGGCTAGCCCTAACAGGGATAAGGAGAAGAAACGAACTCGATGGGCATCCTCAGCTGACGCTTCGCCCAATTGTGTAAGATACTGACTGACATGTTCTATTGTGCTTGTACTGTCTTGACCGGTGAACTTGATGAACTCTGGGAGTCTGTAATTTGTAGGAAGAGCGACCAAATCATACCATTCTGGATATGGGTGTTTGTACAAAAAGGTAAGCCCCTTTAGCTTCAGACCGAACTAATTCTTCATCATCTCAGTCACCTTCAGCTGCAGCTCGTTAGCTTGCGGATTTGGGTTTCTTGGTACTTGCTGACCCATCTATGGATTGAAATCCCGCATGCCTTGATATCCTGGATTTGGCATCATGCGGAGGGTGTTATAATCCGTGCCATAGTGATAGCCTTATGGAATCTCAATCTATTGGGTCCTTTGCTAGCTCGCTGCTTGAAGTCTCTGATTATAGACATAAGGATCTATATCTCTATGGATCTTTTGAATTGATGGTGCTATTTTTTGAGCCAACGATGGTATGTGGCTTGATGTGCCAAAATTGATCACCTAATTCTAACCTTGCCCCACTGGCTATTGCACATGCTATATTGACGGTCCAGGATTGTACTGTATCTGATTCATAGTAGTACCTGGAGTTTGTTTAGATAAACCTTGAAGTGTCTGGACATCATCATTATCAGGTGCTGCTGCTTCTTGATGGCTGGTACCAACTTGATTAGTCCCTTGAGTCGACGAATCTAGAATGTTGTAACAAGTTAATCCAACCTGACCAACTGGAATTCCATGAATCGCCTCTTTCATGGCGTTGTGAAATGCGTCAACGAAAGCATTATTGCGGCGTGATATGGCATCATGAATAGATTTTTCTATGGCTTCTGTAAAGAAACACCTGTCTTCAGCTTCGACTGTATCTGTTTGCCCATGTAGTAGAACTCTTGGTAGTGGAAATTTCTGAATAATTGTGTTGTCATGTGTTTTGGTGCAGGACAAGAAAAACTTCTTCTAAAATTCTTCTGTAGCTTTGCTGATGGTATCCTTATCTTCATCAGGTAGGTCTTCATAATGTACCATAAGGATGTTGTCGTTATTGTGAGCCGCCATGACGATTGTGGTGTTCCACCGAGCGTGCCAGAAACGTGTCGACACAGAATTTTTGTCTTCATGCCGAGGACACACGTAGCAAGCCAAAAGGGTCCGCTCGATGGAGCAGATCCGCCTAGCTTCAGCGTAAGGGTGGTCGATCCTGTGCACTCCTCCCGAGACATACCAGTTAATTTGACCCTACAATTGACAAGGAGAGAAAGCTCATTAGTAATTAAGGGTGGAACATGCCGGTGTTGCCAGACAGTTCCGAATGTGCGGCTCTGAGAGCCGATATGAGAGGAGATCAACTAAATAGTTGATTCCAGCATATTCATAAGAATAAATCGATTAAAGCTCATGGGGTCATATAAGAAGAATCAGTTATCATTCAGGATAAATATTATTTAAGCAAATATTAATCAATGGCAATAAAATATCAATGATGATCAGTTTATACTGAGCCAATGATTACAAGTAACCGAACTTCATTTTATATAAAGAGATAATTCAACACCACTTCACCATTTAATAAAGATAAATCTAATGAACATGTTAGATCTCATCTATTACCATGACTAGTGGGGCATGAGGCAGAATCATGTAGGCCATAGTAACAACAATAGACTCGACGACCCTAACTCATTACTAATATCAGTGGGGCATGAGGCAGAATCATGCAGGCCGTAATACAATAATAAGATCATGGGGCTAACATATCTTTCAACTTATCTCTACTTCAATGATCTCGTAATGTGAACTGTTCATGAAAGCACTCGATATCGGCTAAACATCCGATTCAGGCATAGCGCACAGTTAAGGTCATGCCTCCTCAGGAACGGGTCTACCAACTAACGATCCCCACTCCATGGTGCCAATAGTGGGATGAGAGGCAGAATCCCATAGGCCATGATGATAGGCCATGGAATGGTTTTCATTAACCAATAGATCTACTCGAGATTGGACATGCCTTAACTGCATGCTATGCACGATTAAGATTGATGTAAAATAATCGATAAAAACATAATTCATCATTTAAGGTGTAGATTAGATCAACTTTAAATTAGCAAATGATGAGTTCAATAAGATATAAGACCGATCCAGATCAATCTCAATCGGGCAGAGTGATATTGCTGTAATTAGATAAACAATGAAAGCAATAAGCAATATCGGTAACTTAATGAATCTACCAAAGACTGCCATACTAAGGTAGGCTGATAACTTGACCTTGATCTAATTCAAGCAGTGGTGTATGAAGCAGAATCACACAGGCCATACTTGAATTAGACAAGAGTCGATAACTAGCCTATACCAGAGTCGCAGTGGGGATCGACCGGATCGATGCAGCCATACGAACAGAGGTATAAACCATGACGGTACTTACAGACAAGCAGTGGAGGTCGACCAGATCAATGCAGCCATACTCACTGAAGAACTCGCCGAGATCTACTCTACTCCTACTCCTAAGGGGTGGCTGGAGCCAAAAAAAGTAATTGACTTGTATTTGATTGATTGTTGTCTTAGCAATAGCCGGGGCTTTGATATTTATACCCGGGACCTAAACATGAATCCTACTCGAGCACGATTCGTTACAATCCGTGGCATAAACGAAAATATTCCTAATTTAAGATAACTTGGACTCTAATCTTTCCTTTTTTGTAGAGTCCAGCATGTCTTGTCCTGGCGCCGATCATAACCTTCGTCATTATCCGCTGGCGCTATCTGAAGAAAGTCGATTCTAGTTTTGCACTCAAATCAGCTAGTTCTGATCTGCACGCAATTGATTCCCTGACGACATGACCTTGGGAGCCTTCAAGTCCCTGTGACTCTTTTTCCAAATTTTGGTGTAAACACATGCCCCTCAATTTTGGGATAAAAGTAATTTTATTCCAAAATTATCATGTCTGTATCCCTGAATTGTCCACAGTCATGGGTAGAGAACCTTGATCTGGGGTCTACTGCTTGTCGCCGCTTGCATCCACTCATGAGCCTATGCCTCAAAACTTATTACTGCTTCACGGGCACTTGGATTCATCTTCACAGGCCGGTTATAAAATACCTATCCAACCTTGGCGAGAGCAACTCAACAATTCAGCCATGTCTTTCTTCTTCCTGTCTCTTCAAGTGCCCCTAACTCTGCTGGACCCTCCATGGTCTTGTTATGAAGATCTTGAGCAGTTAGAAGAATTCTTGTGCATAGGGTGATTGTGTCACTTATTCTAGCGCCTCGTTGGGCAAGAAGACCAGTCATTGCGGTTAGAAGAATTCTTGTGATATCACATCAGTCTTCTCTTCATGCTCACAAGGCTGTTTTAGTGTTTGAGAGGGCTAGAGGGTGTGATCACCTTCCCCTTGTTGCTCCTCCAAATGCTCATCAGGAAAGCCTCAGGCTTCTTTCCCATAGTTTTTCAATTTATCGAGAAATCTATTGAGCACATGTTAGGCGGGTGAACTTTCTTCTTCTCTGGTATAATTTATTGATGGGCCGATGCAACTTGGCTCACAATGAGTTTTGGCCTTGTGGAAATCTGGACTCCCTTAAATCCAAAGAAGTTCTGGTGGGTTAATCTTTAGCCAATGTATCCATCCCACGATATTTTGTAATCCGGAGAAGCAATAAATGTGAATATGTTATCTCTTCATTATCCGTCCCCTAAATTCCTAGAGTGTTGATCCGTTTCTATTTTCGATTTCAATTTCATACCTCCATCGAAATCTATCTTCTCGCTTTCCCAGGCTATATATACGGGCTATGGCTATGAACCGAAAAATAACCCTATTCGTCTCAACTCCTCTTCATCTTCAGTACATCCTCTACATTTCTATAGGTTCAAGGTCATGGAGAACAATAAGAGGTCTACTAAAGAAGCCTGCAATGGATCCACACCATCACACCAATGCCCTCCTCGTTAAGAGGACGCATCTTGGGGTGCTCCCATCGCTTTGGATCAAAGGGCCAACTCCACCTAGCCCTTGGGGTCATCTTTGGTACCAATCCGCTGCCAGCTTCCTCGTCACCTAAGGCGATAGATCAACAATGACGATCTGCTGGCCTCCATCAACCGGACCGACCAGCATCTAGCCAACTGCCTCTCCCTAGTGGAATCGACTTTGGCCATGATTGAAGACTGATCTCCCCCCGAGGTTGGCCTAGTGAGGGAAAGGTTGGCCAGGGCTGAAGCTAGAATCATGGGTGAGATGTCTGCCATTATTTCTTGGTTCTTTCTTGATTTTACCCTCAAGATCTCTGATCACTCTTTCCTTGAATATTTTAGATCTAACTGCTTAGTTGGAGAGTCTTCGATCAGCTACGGATCATGTGGTAGGGTTTGTCAATGCTAGGGGCGCCGTTCTGGTGGTTTGCTTGCATGACATCCCAAATCGTGTCAAGGAGGTCGCCCTTCATGGCGTTCGTCATGGCGCTACCATGGCGTTGGCTGCTGCACAAGCTCGTTCGGGCCATAATCTTTAGCTTCTTCCTCATGGTTTTCTAGACGCAGTGCACACTGGGGAGCATGAGCGCTTGGTTGAAGATTTCATGAACGCCGCCAACTCTGTAGCTTTCAATACCCTAGCCGATGACATAGTAGGCAAAGTGTTTTCTGGCCCATAGCTTGTAATAGGTGATGTTTAGCAAATAACTTCCTCGCCTTGTGTGGTTTCCCATTGTTTTGTGCTTCATACCCTTCACTTTGTTTGTGTTTGCTTTGCTTCTATAGGCGATACACACCGTATCGGCTTTTACTCCTTCGAGTTCACCTTTTGTACTAGAGGCGATATCTTTTCAATATCAGCTATTAAAGCAATCGACCAAATAGATCATTTATTAAGTATTGATCCAAACGCTAGGATAATATTTCTTTAAATATTTCCCGTTGATTGCTCGGTCAAATTCTTCCTCTCCTTTTAACATTTCTAAAATATAAGCATTACCAGGCGCACAACGTTTGATCTGATAGGGTCCTTTCCAGTTAGGTGACCATTTGCCGAATTTACTGTCCTTTGATTCGATCAGCAATTTCACTTTCTAGACCAAGTCTCCTTTGGAGAATTGCTTAATCTTGACCTTTTTATTATAATATTTTGCAACCCTCAGTTTATTGGCTTCGATATTCTCAAGAGCGCGCAGTCGAAGGCAACTCAAGTCTTCTAGATTATCTATCATCAAATTCTTGTAAACCTCAGCTGACAAATCATTCTGCAACATAACTCATCTCGATCTGGTCTGACCTTCCCAAGGAAGGACTACATTATGGCCATACACAAGCTCATAAGGTGACATTTTAATTGATCCATGATAGGCCATCCTGTATGCCCATAGTGCCTCATTAAGCGTCGAATGCCACTTCCTAGGTTGTTCCTCAATTTTCTTCTTGATCAGCTTAATCATAATCTGATTGGACGCCTCTGCCTGACCATTAGCCTGAGCATAGTAAGGAGACAAATTTAGCAGCTTGATCCCCATACTAGCAGCAAAATCTCCGAATTCCTCTGATGTGAACATGGTCCCTTGATCGATAGTGATGGTTTGAGGAATCCCAAAACGATACACAATATGCTCCTTGACAAAATCAACCGTGTTTTTTGAAGTTACCATTTTCAAGGGGACTACTTCAACCCACTTGGTGAAGTAATCTGTTGCTACCAATATAAACTTATGTCCTTTGCTCAAGGGTGGAAAGATCTGGCCAATTAAATAAATTCCCCAACCCTGAAACGGCCATGGCTTGATTATTGGGTTCATGGCCGATGCATGCGATTTCTAGATATTACTAAAACGTTGACAGTCTTGGCATCCCTTATAATATTCAAACCAATCTTCTAATATTATTGGCTAGAAATATCTAGTTCTACGGATAATCCATTTCATCTTATAAGCTGATTGATGAGCTCCACATATCCCTTCATGCACTTCGCCCATCAACACCTTAGCCTCTTCTTGATTCAGGCATTTGAGTAAGGCCCTGTCGATCATTTTATAATACAGCTGATCATCTAGCAGAACACATTTAGTCGATTTATACCTTAGCTTTCTGGTAACTTTTCGTGACGGATCTCTAAGGTAGTCGACTATCTCAACTCTCCGGTCATTATCCAAGGTATCATTGCCCAAGATTTCTTGAATTACTCGATAACCTGATGCACTTTGAGCCAAATGGTTAGCTTCTTGATTTTGTGCCCTCGGAATGTGCTGAAATGAGACATGAGAAAACTCTTTGTGCAACCTCTATTGTCATAATATCTCCTCAAAGTGTCTTCTTTGCACTCATATAGGCCAATCAACTAATTAATAATTAACAATGAGTCTCCAAATATTTCAATTACTTCGGCCTTTACCTCATGAAGAAGTTGAATCCCTCTCAAAACAACCTCATATTCTATTTGATTGTTGGTAACCATTGGCTTGGTTGGAAAGGCAAACTCAAAATTTGCCCTCGAGGCGAAATAATAACAATACCAATGCCACCACCTTGCTTGCAAGATTATCCATCGCAGAATAATGTCTAGGGTACTGGCTCTACATAATTCATGCTTGGTTTATGATGCTGGGTGACAAAATTAGCTATTACCTGCCCTTTGACTGCTTTAGCCAATTCGTACCTCAAGTTAAACTCTGATAACACAAGAATCCATTTTCCCACTCTCCCATTTAGTATTGGCATCGATAACATGTGCTTGATTACGTTAGCCTTGGAAACAATCGTACATTCGGCCGATAATAAGTAATGCCTCAACTTGGTGCAAGAGAAATATAAGCACAAACATAACTTTTTGGTGGGAGAATATCTTGTTTCTAGATCTAGAAGTCTCCTGCTTAGATAGAAAACCACTCGCTCCTTTCCTTCAAACTCTTGCATCAGGGTTGATCTAATTGTTTTGTCATCGACTGATATGTACAACTTGTAAGGCTTACCCTGCTGAGGAGGAACTAGCACGGGTGGATGCTTCATATACTCTTTTATCTCTTCAAATGCCTTCTATTGTATGTCACCCCATCTGAATTCTTGATCGTTCTTTAATTTCAATAAGGGAGAAAACAGAAGAATCCTTTCTAACAAATTTAAAATAAATCTTCTGATGAAATTAATCTTGCCAAGCAAAGATTGCAACTCTGTCTTAGTAGTCGGGGGCACTGCATCGTCAATTGCTTTCATGCTCTTCTGACCAACCTCAATCCCTTTCTCATGGACCATAAAACCCAAGAATTGCCCAGCTGATACCCCAAAGGCACACTTATTAGGATTCATCTTCAGACCATGTTTTCTCATACATTCTAGAGTTTCCTACAAATAAGCTAGATGCTCTTTGTATCCTTTTGATTTTATCATCATATCATCAATGTAGATTTCAACAATCCTGCCGATCAACTTATGAAAAATATAATTCATTGCCCTTTGATAAGTGGCACCAGCATTCTTCAGACCGAAGGTCATCACAACCCACTCGAACAAGCCGATTGCGTCAGGGCACCTGAAAGCGGTCTTCGCTATGTCCTCTTTAGCCATGAAATTTTAGTTATACCCTGAATTGCCATCCATGAAGCTAATAACCTTGTGTCCGGTTGCTGCATCTACTAACATATCAGCTATCGGCATTGGATAACCATCCATGGGTGTGGCTTTGTTCAGATCCCTAAAATCAATGCAAACCCTTAATTTTCCATTCTTCTTGTATACAAGGACAACATTTGATATCCACTCTGCATATCGGCATGGTTGGATGAACTTTGCCTCCAGTAGCCTTTCAGTCTCTTTTTTAATATCATTAAGCATGCTCGGATTGAATCTCCTTGGAGCTTGCTTGAATGGCTGATATCTAGGTTTAATTGGCAACCGATATTCAACAATTGACCGGTCCAAACCAGGCATCTTATAGTATTCCCAAGCAAAGCAGTCTTTAAATTCTTTCAATAAATTAATTAATTTCTGCTTATACTCTGGATCCAATTTAGCACTTACGTACGTCAGCCTAGGTCTGTCTCTAGAACCAATATCCACTTCTTCTAATTCATCAGCCGACGTGAAGCCGTGTCCTAGTTTACCATCTGTACCATCTATTGGATTATTCATTAAAACAAAATTTCAAAGCCGACTGCTTGGATCGACTGTGGGCTTTCACCATTGACTCTGAATTCTGATGGCAATAGAAAAACCATTTGAATATTAGCTAATGGTTGCTTTCTATCGGCTATTTGCTTGGTATGCCATGCTTGAGTTTTACCAGATGGCTGAGCCTGTTCTATCTCCTTATTCCTTAGGTGTTGCACTTTTTTCTTCTGGCTTCTTGTTAAACCTCCGGAGCACCATTGGCCTTCCTCCAAACATGTTCCCTCTAGTTGCTTCCTTCTTCATGATCAGCCTAGTCTTAGTCAACAACTCTTTTTTACAGGCGATCATGAATACTTTTATTTTTTAAGCGCCGATCCATGTTATTATGATGATATGCATCCTAGGCATGGACAGACCGACGATTGACTTGAGATTGCCTAAACTCTCAATATTGATTGCTGCATTCTAGACAATTATGTTTGGTAGGCAATTTCAAACCCTCATTCTAGCAGTATCTGAAGAAAGGACAATTCTAGTGTGATTTGGCTTGCTTCCTTTCATACCTCTCTTCTTCCAGTTGACACTGGTATTCTTGATCCTCTAACCATCGCTGATAATCTTTTTCCTTCTGTCGCTGCCACTTGTTTAACAGGATCTGAGATGTGACTCGTGGCTTTGTCGCTCCATCCTTTGACATTTCCCCCTGTTCATATTGGCTCCTCTACTGATTATGACGTTTTCTAATCTCTCTGTATTCATCAGCCGATATTTGCATCTTGGGATCAACTGTTCCAGCTTCTCTCAATTTGGCCGATGTTAGGACCTTAGTTTTTCCATTGAATAGCCCAACATCAACCATATTTTGATCTCCTGGGAAAGGATTATCATCCACCTTCATCTTTCGAGGTGTATCAAACTTGAGTCTCCCTTGCTGAATAGCCCTCTGTATATGCAGCTGGAAAATTCTACATTCATTGGTGGAATGAGAAGTAGGATTATGGAACTTGTAGAACTTCTTATTCTTCAACCGTTTAGGGGCAACATAACATGATTGTCCGGCAGTTTGATCTGGCCCTTCTCAAGTAAGAATTCAAAGAGCTTGTCCGATTTTGTGACATCAAAGTCATAGCTCTCCTCGACTCCACTTCCCTAAGGATTTGGCACTATTATTGTCTTATTGCCCCAATTCCATTCAGCTACAGCAAGATAAGTGTTCAAGTGGTATCTTCTAGTTTTACAAGTAGTATCTTTTAGCATCATATAACCTTTCTAAAGCAGCTAGCTGATCATCGGCCAAGTTCAATGAGAAGCACAAGTTCCTAGTCTCTCGGAATCTCTAAAGAAACTCAATGCCTGATTCATTAGTCCTCTATCTCATGGTTGTCAAATTGGTTATCTTCTTTTCTCCAGTCCTAGTGTAAAGATATGTATGAAACTTCTTTTTTAGGTCAACCCAATTGGCAATAGAGTTGACTGGTAGTGACGAAAACCAAGTGAAGGCTGGCCCCGATAGGGATAAGGAGAAGAAACGAACTCGATGGGCATCCTCAACTGACGCTTCGCCCAATTATGTAAGATACCGACTGGCATGCTCTATTATGCTTGTACTGTCTTGACCGGTGAACTTGGTAAACTCTAGGAGCCTGTAATTTGTAGGTAGAGTGACCAAATCATACCATTCTAGATATGGGCGTTTGTACGAAAAAGTCAGCCCCTTTGGCTTCAGACCGAACTAATTCTTCATCATCTCAGTCACCTTTAGCATCAACTCGTCAGCTTGTGGATTTAGATTTCTCGGTACTTGCTGACCCATCTGTGGATTGAAATCCCATGTGCCTTGATATCATGGATTTGACATCATGTGGAGGGTGTTATAATCTGTGCCATAGTGATAGCCTTATGGAATCTCAATCTATTGGGTCCTTTGCTAGCTCGCTGTTTGAAGTCTCTGATTATAGACATAAGGATCTATATCTCTATGGATCCTTTGAATTGATGGTGCTATTTTTTAGCCGACGACAGTATGTGGCCTGATGTGCCAAAATTGATCACCTAATTCTAACCTTGCCCCGCCGGCTGTTGCACATGCTATATTGATGGTCTAGGATTGTACTATATCTGATTCATAATAGTACTTGGAGTTTGTTCAGATGAACCTTGAAGTGTCTGGATGTCACCATTATCAGCTGGTGCTGCTTCTTGATGGCTAGTACCGACTTGATTAGTCCCTTGAGTCAATAGATCTAGAATGTTGTAACAAGTCAATCCAACCTGACCAACTGGAATTTCATGAATCACCTCTTTCATGGCGTTGTGAAATACGTCAACGAAAGCTTCATTGTGGCTTGATATGGCATCACGAATAGATTTGTCTATGGCTTCCATAAAGAAACATCTGTCTTTAGCTTCGACTGTATCTATCTATTAGTGTAGTAGAACTCTTGGTAGTGGAAATTTCTGAATAATTGTGTTGTCACATGTTTTGGTGAAGGACAATAAACACTTCTTCTGAAATTCTTTTGTAGCTTTGCTGATGGTGTCCTTATCTTCATCAGATAGGTCTTCATAATGTACCATAAGGATGTTGTCATTATTGTGAGCCGCCATGACGATTGTGGTGTCCCACCGAGCGTGCCAGAAATGTGTGTCGACATAAAATTTTTGTCTCCGTGCCGAGGACACACACAGCAAGCCGAAAGGGTCCGGTCGATGGAGCAGATCCGCCTAGCTTCAGCGCAAGGGTGGTCGATCTTACGCAATCCTCCTGAGATGTGCCAGTCAATTTGACCCTGCAATTGACAAGGAGAGAAAGCTCATTAGTAATTAAGGGCGAAACGTGCCGGTGTTGCTAGACAGTTATGAATGTGTGGCTCTAAGAGCCGATATGAGAGGAGATCGACTAAATAGTCGATTTCGTCATATTCATAAGAATAAATTGATTAAAGCTCATGGGGTCATATAAGAAGAATCGATTATCATTCAGGATAAATATTATTTAAGCAAATATTAATCAATGGCAATAAGAAATCAATGATGATCGGTTTATACTGAGCCAACGATTACAAGTAACCGAACTCCATTTTATATAAAGAGACAATTCAACACCACTGAACCATTTAATAAAGATAAATCTAATGAACATGTTAGATCTCATCCATCGCCATGACCAGTGGGGCATGAGGTAGAATCATGCAGGCCATAGTAACAACAATAGACTCGACGACCCTAACTTATCACTAATATCAATGGGGCATGAGGCAGAATCATGCAGACCGTAATACAATAATAAGATCATGGGGCTAACATATCTTTCAACTTATCTCTACTTCAATGATCTTGTAATGTGAACTGTTCATGAAAGCACTCGATATCGGCTAAACAGTCGATTCAGGCATAGCGCACAGTTAAGGTCATGCCTCCTCAGGAACAGGTCTACCAACTAACGATCCCCACTCCACGGTGCCAACAGCGGGGTGAGAGGCAGAATCCCATAGGCCATGATGATGGGCCATGGAACGGTTTTCATTAACCAATAGATCTACTCGAGATCAGACATGCCTTAACCGCACGCTATGCACGATTAAGATTGATGTAAAATAGCCGATAAAAGCATAATTCATCATTTAAGGTGTAGATTAGATCAACTTTAAATTAGCAAACGATGAGTTAAACAAGATATAAGGCCGATCCAGATCAATCTCAATCGGGCAGAGTGATATTGCTGTAATTAGATAAACGATGAAAGCAATAAGCAATATCGGTAACTTAATGAATCTACCAAAGACTGCCATACTAAAGTAGAGCCAATAACTTGACCTTAATCTAATTCAAGCAGTGGGGTGTGAGGCAGAATCACACAGACCATACTTGAATTAGACAAGAGTCGATAACTAGCCTATACCAGAGTCACAGTGGGGGTTGACCGGATCGATGCAGCCAAATGAACAGAGGTATAAACCATGATGGTACTTATAGACAAGCAGTGGAGGTCAACCAGATCGATGTAGCCATACTCACTGAAGAACTTGCTGAGATCTACTCTACGCCTACTCCTAAGGGGTGTCTGGAGCCAAAAAAAGTAATTGACTTATATTTGATTGATTGTTGTATTTACAATAGCCGGGGCTTTAATATTTATACCTGAGACCTAAACATGAATCCTACTCGAGCATGATTCGTTATAATCCTTGGCATAAATGAAAATATTCCTAATTTAAGATAACTTGGACTCTAATCTTTCCCTTTTTGTAGAGTCCAGCATGTCTTGTCCTAGCGCCAATCATAACCTTCATCATTATCCGCTGGCACTATCTGAAAAAAGTCGATTCTAGTTTTGTGCTCGAATCAGCTGGTTCCGATCTACACGTAATTGATTCCCTGATGACATGACCTCAGGAGCCTTCGAGTCCCTGTGACTCTTCTTCCAAATTTTGGTGTAAACAGGTCATGTTGTCATCAATCACCAAAAAGGGGGAGATTGTAAGGAAAATAGACCCTAGGCTCTTTTACTTTAGATTTTAGTGTTTGATGACCAACACAACTAAATTGGACTAATAAATTTGTAAGTGATTGTTTTGTAGTTCAATAGGGTGAAAGATGTGACTTGGACAAAGGCAACGTGATGATCCAATGATCAACACCATAAGCAAGACCTTAGAAGCACAAGAGAAGACCCAAGATATCAAGCAAAGTCTAAGCATGAATATAGGAACTAAGCCGGGCGCAAGATCATGAAGAAACGAGCTCACAGAAGTGACCGGATGCTGGAGGAAAGTAACCAGAGGCTTCGATCAAGAGGCTCAGCAGCAGCAGCGATCGGACGCTAAAAAGAAAAATCGACCGAACGTGGGACAGCAGCGTCCGATTGAGTATAGAAAGGTTCTAGAGCGGCGATACAGCGACCGAACGCGTCTGGTGGCATGTGACCGGACACTGGCAGCATCCGATTAGTTGATCATGGCTCTAACGGTCGGGACGACCGGATGGGTTCGATCAGGACGACCTGAGCCTCTGGTCAGTAGCAGAAAAATGGGATTTTGTCCATAATGGCTACTTTCTTAGTGGGGCTTATAAATACAACCCCAACTGACCAAATGAGGACAGTGGAGCGGAGGAAACATATCAAGGGTGTTGATACACCATTTTAGTGATCTCCACTTGCATAGTGCTTAGTGGTTCATTAGGTGATTAGCATAGGTGCTTTGCGAAGTGCTTAGGTCGTTTAGACCAGCGCTTATGTGCTTGCTCTTGGTTTTGGCCTAGTGTTTAGTGAGATTTGCATACCTCTTACCACTCGGTGCTTGCGCGCACCATTGTTGTATATCAGAGGGGCTTGTAGTCTTACGAGATCACACCAACCGTGATTGTGGTGTGGCTGCCGCCGTGTACCGGAGGGAACAAGGCCCACGGCGTTTTGGCTAGAAGCTTAATAGTGAAGACGGTAGGGAGCATCCGGGAGAGGCTTGCCAGAAGGCACGTCAGAGACCCACTTGCATGTGGGGAGGGCCCAAGATTATCCACGGAGTTACCCGACTAGGAGCTTGGCCCTTGCAAGGGATTCTTTGCGAGGGGCTCCAACGAGGACTAGGGGAACTTGCGTGCTTCTTGATACCTCGGTAAAAATACTAGAGTCATCGATGGGAGTTTGCATGTCTCTACCTTGCTTTTTAGCTTCCGCATTTACATTGATTATATTACTCCTTTTGCGGTAGAGATAGCAACACATTAGCAAAACCGTACTTGCACATTTAGATAGTTTATCTTTTGCATAGGTTTTGCTAAGGTTAGAGAAAGAGGCCATAGTTTAGAAGTAGATTTTTAAGTTGCCTAATTCACCCCCCTCTTAGGCGTCATGGTCCCCTACAGAGTTGATGCAACTATTTAAATCAGATGAGATGGAAGAATTGGGTTACTTGAAGCAGGCCAAGGGGAACAAAGCCAACATGTGAACTTAATTTGATTGTTGAATATCATATTTTTGTTGTAACTTGTTTAATGTTTATGCAGCAAAATAGTGACTGAACCATGGCACAAGCACACTAAATCTTAGGAAATTAGCAGCAATGATTCTGAGTCTAACTTGCAGCTCCTCAGCTTGTGAGAGGAACTGGTCAGTATTTGAACAGGTAAAAAGAAATTTGTGACATGCATCCTTGTGTGCATGCTATCTTTTTTTAATTATAATGTTTCTTCATGGAATTTAAATCTGACCTATAGCCTTGTGTTCACTACTTGACTCATAGGTCCATACAAAAAGCGCAATAGGCTACTTCATTAAAGGATGAGAGATCTTGTGTTTGTTAAATTTAACTCTAAGTTAAGGAATAAGAGAGAGAAGAAGGATAGAGATCCCTAGGAGAAGGAAGTAGATGATGTTGTGGCAGATGGTGATAATGAATTCATTACTGGTATTATGCCTTTGCCAAGTGAAATGGAACAACAATGTGCACAAGAATCACAACAACACACACCACAACAAACAGAAGCAGAAGCACAAACACAAGTTAAAAGGAAAAGGCATGTGTGCCCTAAGAAGAGGAAAGTCAGGAGCCTATAGTCCTTGATGAGAAATGGTCCAGTGCAGCCTAAAGCTTCATCATCCGACTCAGAAGATTATGATGATGGTATTCCAATGCAGACTACTGACTCTAATAAATCTCCCTCGCCCTATGTCTTTGAGTCTAATGAGTGATGACTAGAAGAAATAAATATTGCAATTGTCTACACCAAAATTTGGAAGAAGGGTCACAGGGACTCAAAAGCTCCCAAGATCATGTCATCAAGGAATCAATTGCATGATCGGAACCAGCTGATTCGAACGCAAAACTAGAATCGACTTTCTTTAGATAGCGCCAGCGGATAATGACAAAGGTTATGATCAGTGCCAGGACGAGACAAAGGTTATGATAACCGATTCTTCTTATACAACCCAATGAGCTTTAACCGATTTATTCTCATGAATATGCTAGAATTGACAGTTTAGTTGATCTCCTTTCATATCGGCTCTTAGAGCCGCATATTTAGGACTATCTGGCAACACCAGCAAGTTCCACTCTTAATTACTGATAAGCTTTCTCTCCTTGTCAATTACAGGATCAAATTGACTGGCACATCTCAAGAGGAGTGCGCAGGATCTACCATCACTGCGCTAAAGCTAGGTGGATCTACAGCTCCATCGAGCAAACCCTTCTGGCTTGCTGCGTGTGTCCTCGGCATGGGATGAAAATTCTGTGTCGACACATGTTTCTGGCACGCTCAGTGGGACACCACAATCATCATGGGGTTCACAACAATGACATTCTTATGCTGCATTATGAAGATCTACCTGATGGGGATAAGGGTATCATCAGCAAAGCTGTAGAAGAGTTTTAGAACAAATGTTTGTTGTCCTACACCAAAACACGTGACAACACAATGTTTAGAAATTTCCACTACCAAGAGTTCTACTACACGGGCAAACAGATACAACTGAAGATGAAGACAGACGTTTCTTTAAGGAAGTTGTAGACAAATCTGTTCGTGATGCCATATCAAGCCATAACAAAGCTTTCATGGACATATTCCACAATGCCATGAGAGAGGCGATTCATGGATTTCTAGTTGGTCAAGGTGGACCAGCTTATTACAACATTCTAGATCTGTCAACCTAAGGGACTAATCAAGTCGGTAATAGCCATCAAGAAGCAGCACCAGCTGATAGTGGTGATGTCCAGACAGTTTAGGGTTCATCTGAATAGGCTCAAGGAACTACTGTAAATCAGATACAGTACAATCATGGACCTTCAGTACAACATGTGCAACAGCCAATAGGACAAAGTCAGAACTAGGTGATCAATTTTGGTATATTAGGCCACATACCGTCGTTGACTCAAAAAATAACACCATCAATTTAAAGGTTCCGTAGAGATATAGATCCTTATGTTTACAATCAGAGACTTCAAGCAGCAAGCCAGCAAAGGACCTAGCAAATCAAGATTCGACAAGGGTATCACTATGGCATGGATTATAACACCCTTCACATGAGCCAAATCCAGGATACCAAGGCACATGGGATTTCAATCCATAGATGGGTCAGCAGGTGCAAAGATATCCAAATCCGCAAGCTAATGAATTACTGCTAAGGGTGACCGAGATGATAAAGAATTAGTTTAGTCTAAAGCCAAAAGGGCTAACCTTTTCGTATAAATGCCTATATCCAGAATGGTATAATTTGGTCGCTCTTCCCACAAATTATAGGCTCCTAGAGTTTGCTAAGTTTTGCTGTCCAAGATAGTACAAACACGATAGAACATGTCAATCGGTATCTTACACAATTGGGTGAAGCATCAGTTGAGGATGCCCATCGAGTTTGTTTCTTCACCTTGTCCTTATCAGGGCCAGCCTTCACTTAGTTTTCATCATTGCTAGTCAATTCCATTGCCAATTGGGCTGACCTAGAGAATACGTTTCATACATATTTTTATACTAGGACTGGAGAAAAGAAGATTACCGATCTAACAACTATAAGATAGAAGACTAATGAATCGGGCACTAAATTTCTTTAGAGGTTCTGAGAAACCAGGAACTTGTGCTTCTCCTTAAACTTGGTCGATGATCAACTAGCTGCTTTAGCTATTCAAGGAATGCTGCCGATATGGAAAGAAAAGTTGCTAGGACAAGAATTTGACAACTTGGGTCAATAGCCAATTCTAGAGTATGTGCAGAGATACTAGGTTCTAGAAGAGTACCATAGTAGCTGAAGCTTATGATCCATACTCAGTCGATGATGGCTATGAAGACAAAGAAGAAGAGGTTGCTGCAGCTGAATAGAATTAGGGCAAGAAGATAGTAATGGTGCCAAATCCTTGGGGAAGAGGAGTCGAGGAGAGCTATGACTTTGATGTCACCAAATCAGATAAGCTCTTCAATTTCTTACTTGAAAAAGGGCAGATCAAGTTGCCCGATGGTCATGTCATGTTGCCCCCTGATCAATTAAAGAATAAGAAGTTCTGCAAATTCCATAATGCTACTTCTCATTCCACCAACGAATACAGAATTTTTCGGCAGCATATATAGAGAGCTATTCAGCAGGGGAGGCTCAAATTTGATATGTCTCAGAAAATGAAAGCTGATGATAATCCTTTTCCAGGAGATCAAAACATGGTTGATGTTGGGCTATTCAAAGGAAAAACTAAGGACCTAACATCAACCAAATCAAAAGAAGCTAGAACAGTCGATCCCAAGATGCAAATATTGGCCGACTAGTACAGAGAGATTAGGAGACGTCATGCTGAGCAAAAGAGCCGATACGAGCAGGGAGAGATGTCAAAAGCAAAGACGACAAAGCCACGGGTTACATCTTGGATTCTATTGAATAAGTGGAGCGGTAGAAAGGAAAGAATTATCATCGTTGGTTAAGGGATCAAGCATACAAGCATCAACTGAAATAAGAGAGGTTTGAAAGGAAACAAGCCGAATTACATTGGAATTATCCTTTCTTCAGACATTGTTGGAATAAAGGTTTGAAGTTGCCTACCAGACATGACTATTCAGAATATAGCAATCAATATCGGGAATTATCCATGCTCAAGATGCATATCATCATAATAACATGGATCGACGCTTAAAAAATAAAAGTATTCATGATCGGCTTGGAAAAAGAGTTGTTGACCAGGACTGGGCTGATCATAAAGAGAAAGGCAATGAAAGAAAGTATGTTTGGTAGGAAGGCCAATGGTGTCCAGGAGGTTTAATAAGGAGCCAGAAGAGAAGGGTGCAGCGCCTAAGGAATAAAGAGATGGAACAGACTCAGGCATTCGGTAAACCTCAAGTATGGCGTACCAAGCAAATAGTCGTTAGAAAGCAACCATCGGCTAATATCCAAATGGCTTTTCTATTGCCATTAGAATTCAGAGTCAATGGTGAAAGCCAATAGCCGATCCAAGCAGTTGGCTTTGAAATTTTGTATTAATGGATAATTCAATAGATGGTACAAATGGCAAACTAGGACATGGCTTCACGTCGGTCGATAAATTAGAAGTAGATATTGGTCCTGGAGATAGACCTAGACTGACGTACATAAGTGCTAAGTTGGAACGGAGTATAAGCGGGAATTAATTGATTTATTAAAGGAATTTAAAGATTGCTTTGCTTGGGAATACTATGAGATGCCTGGTTTAGACCGGTCAATTATTGAACATCGGTTGCCAATCAAACCTAGATATCAATCGTTTAAACAAGCTCCGAGGAGATTCAACCCGAACGTGCTTGATGATATAAAAAAGGAGACTAAAAGGTTACTAGAAGCAAAATTTATCCGACCGTGCCGATTTGCAGAGTGGATATTGAATGTTGTCCCTATATATAAGAAGAATGGAAAATTGAGGGTTGGTATTGATTTCAGGGATCTGAATAAAACCACACCTATGGATGGTTATCCGATGCTGATAGCTGATATGTTAGTAGATGCAGCAGCCGGGCATAAGGTTATTAGCTTCATGGACGGTAATGCAGGATACAACCAAATTTTCATGGCCGAGGAAGACATAGCAAATACTGCTTTTAGGTGCCCCGGCACAATTGGTCTATTTGAGTGGGTTGTGATGACCTTTGGTCTAAAGAATGCTGGTGAAACTTACCAAATGGTGATGAATTACATTTTCCATAAGTTGATCGGCAGGATTGTTGAGATCTACATCGATGATGTGATGATAAAATCCAAAGGGTATAAAGAACACCTGGCTAACTTGCGTGAGACTCTAGAATGCACGAGGAAGCATGGTTTGAAGATGAATCCTAATAAGTGTGCTTTTGGAGTATCAGCCGGACAATTTTTAGGATTCATGGTCCATGAGGGAGGAATCAAAGTTGGTCAGAAAAGCATGAAGGCAATTGATGAAGCAGTTCTCCCGACTACCAAAATAGAATTGCAGTCTCTGCTTGGTAAGATTAATTTCATCAGAAGATTCATTTCAAATTTGTCGGAAAGGATCCTACCATTTTCTCTCTTGTTGAAGTTGAAAATGATCAAGAATTCAAGTGGGGTGACATACAATAAAGGGAGTTTGAAGAGATAAAAGAATATATGAAGTGTCCACCTGTGCTAGTCCCTCCTCAGCAAGGTAAGCCATTTAAGTTGTACATATTGGCTAATGATAAGACAATTGGATTAGCCCTGATGCAAGAATGTGAAGGAAGAGAGAGAGTTGTTTTCTATCTGAGTAGAAGACTACTGGATCTAGAAATGAGATGTTCTCCCACCGAAAAATTATGCTTGTGTTTATATTTCTCTTGCACTAAATTACGACACTACTTATTATCGATCAAGTGTATAGTTGTTTCCAAGGCTGATATGGTTAAGCACATGTTATCAATGCCAATACTAAATAGAAGAGTGGGAAAGTGGATTCTTGCATTATCAGAATTCGACTTGAAGTATGAATCGGCTAAAGCAGTCAAAGGACAATTAATGGCCGATTTTATCACCTAGCATCACAAGCCAAGCATTAGTTATGTAGAGTCTATGCCTTGGATGCTGTTCTTTGATGGGTTGTCATGCAAGCAGAGTGGTGGCATTGGTATTGTTATTATTTCGCCTCGGGGGGCAAGTTTTGAGTTTGCTTTTCCGACTGAACCAATGATCACTAACAATCAAGCGGAGCATGAAGCTATTCTCAAGGGACTTCAATATCTTCACGAAGTAAAGGCCAAAGCAATTAAAGTATTTGGAGATTCATAGTTAATTATTAATCAGTTGATCGGCCTATATGAGTGCAAAGAAGAGACTGTGAAAGGATATTATGATGAGTGCCAAAAGTTGCTCAAGGAGTTTCTTCGTATCTCTTTCCAACATATTCTAAGAGCACAAAACCAAGAGGCTAATCGTCTAGCTCAAAGTGCATCAGGATATCAAATGTTTCAAGAAGTCTTGAGTAGTGAAACCTCAAGTAATGATTGGAGAGTTGAAATAGCCGATTACCTTAGAAATCCATCTCAGAAAGTTAACATAAAGCTAAGGTATAAATCGGCTAAGTACGTTTTGTTAGATGATTAGTTATATTATAAAACAGTCGATGGGGTGTTGCTCAAATGCTTGAACCAAGAAAAGGCTAAGGTGTTGATGGGTGAGGTGCATGAAGGGATATATGGAGCTAATCAATCGGCTTATAAGATGAAATGGATTATTTGCAGAACTGGATATTTCTGGCCAACGATACTAGAAGATTGCTTTGAATATTACAAGGGGTGCCTGGACTGTCAACATTTTGGTAATGTCTAGAGATCGCCTGCATCGGCCATGAATCTAATAATCAAACTGTAGCCGTTTCAAGGTTGGGGAATTGATTTAATTGGCTAGATTTTTCCGCCTTCAAGCAAAGAACATAAGTTCATATTGGTAGCAACATATTACTTCACTAAATGGGTTGAGGCAATTCCTTTGAAGACGGTAACCTTAAAGAACATGATTGATTTTGTTAGGGAACACATTGTGTATCATTTTGGGATTCCTCAAACCATAACTATCGATCAAGGGACAATGTTCACATCAGAAGAGTTCAAGGATTTTGCTGCCAGTATGGGAATCAAGCTATTGAATTCCTCCCCTTACTATGCCTAGGCTAATGGCCAGGCAGAGGCGTCCAACTAGATTATGATTAAGTTGATCAAGAAAAAGATCGAGGAACAGCCAAGGAAGTCGTATTCGACGCTAAATGAGGCGCTGTGGGCATATAGGATGGCCTGCCATGGATCAATTAAAACATCACCTTATAAACTTGTGTATGGCCATAATGCAGTTCTTCCTTAGGAAGTTCGGACTGGATCGAGGCATCTTATGCTATAGAATGATTTGTCAGCTGAAGTCTACAAGAATCTTATGATAGACAATTTGGAAGACTTGAGTTGCCTTTAGCTGCATGCTTTTGAAAATATTGAAGCCAATAAACTGAGGGTTGTGAAATATTACAATAAAAAGGTCAAGATTAAGCGATTCTCTGAAGGAGACTTGGTCTGGAAAGTGAAATTGCTAATCGGATCAAAGGATAGTAAATTCGACAAATGGTCACCTAACTGGGAAGGACCTTATCGGATCAAACGGTGTGCGCCTGGTAATGCTTATATTTTGGAAATACTAAAAGGAGAGGAAGAATTTGGCCAAGCAATCAATGGGAAATATTTAAAGAAATATTATCCTAACGTTTGGATCAATACTTAATAAGCGATCTATTTGGTCGATAGCCTTAATAGCCGATATCGAAAAGGTATCGTCTCTAGTGCAAAAATGAACCCAAAGGAGTAAAAGCCAATACAATGTGTATCGCCTATAGAAGCAAAGCAAACACAAATGAGGTGATGGGTATGAAGCATGAAAACACTTTGCTATATAAGCAAAGCAAAGGGAAATCACTCAAGGAGAGGAGGTTGTTTGCTAAATGTCACCTATTACAAGCTACGGACTAGAAAACACTTTGCCTACTATATCATCAGCGAGAGTATTGAAAGCTACAGAGTTGGCGGTGCTCATAAAATCCTCAACCAAGCGCTCATGCACCCTAGGGTACGCTGCGTCCAGAAAACCATGGGGAAGAAGCCAAAGATTAAGGTCCGAATGGGCTTGTGCAGCAGCCAACGCCATGGCAGCGCCATGATGAACGCCATGAAGGGCGACCTCCCTAACATGATTCGAGATGCCATGCAAGCAAACCACCAGAACAGCGCCCCTGGCATTAACAAATCTCGTCACATGATCCGTAGCTGGTCGAAGACTCTCCAACTGAGTAGTTAGATCTAAAATATTCAAGGAAAGGGTGATCAGAAATCTTAAGGGCAAAATTAAGAAAAATGGAGAGATAATGGTAGACATCTCACCCATGATTCTAGCTTCAGCCCTAGCCAACCTTTCTCTCACCAGGCCAACCTCGGAGGGGGGGATCGGTCTTCAATCAAAGCCAAAGCCGATTCCGCTAGGAAGAGGTAGTTGGCTAGATGCTGGTCAGTTAGATCAATGGAGGCCAGCAGATCATCATTATTGATCTGTCACCTCGAGTAACAAGGAAGCTAGCAACGAATTGGTGCCAAAGATAACCCCGAAGGCTAGGCGGAGCCAGCCCTCTGATCCGAAGCGATGAGAGTACCCCAAGATGCATCCTCATGGCGATGAAGGTGTTGGCGTGATGATGCAGATCCATTGAGGGCTTCTTCAATAGACCTCTTGTTGTTCTCCATGACCTCAAACCTACGGAAAGGCAAGAAATATACTGAAGACGGAAAAGGATTGAGACGACACGGGTTGTTTTTTTATCCACAGCCATAGCCCGTATATATAGCCAAAGAAAGAGAGAAGATAGATTTCAATGGAGGTGTGAAATTGAAATCAGAAACAGAAGCAGATCAACACTCCGGAAATTTAGGGGATGGATAATGAAGAGATAACGGACTCGAATTTATTGCTTCCCCAGATTACAAAATATCATGGGAATGATACATTGTGTAGCACCTGGTTTTAAGAACAAAACCAGATACACACCATATGTGAGCCCAGGAAGTCAAATCTCACATATAGCTATAAATAAGGGTAATATCAAAAGACAATGCTTAAATACATAGCGTATTAAAATTTAACTACATTTCCAAAAGGAGCAAATTTTAGGGTGTTACAATTCTACCCCCTTAAGATAAATCTCGTCCTCGAGATTCGAAAGATAGTGATAAAATAGATATGGATACTCTGCATTTACTCGATCCTGATTTTTCCAAGTTACATCCTTCATTAAGAGCCATTCTAAGATCCTGGTTGGCTAATCTGCATAAACATGATCGTCTCTCGTATTGAGATCCTCCAATGGTGTTTGCTCCTTTACACTAACATCTGAAAACTCACCGTCCACTTTACTATCCTCACAGGATGCACCTTCTAATAGGTCATTCTCATATTCCTCAGGTGCAAGTTGAATACTTCATACTCAATTCTTTCTCCTGATAGTGTGGTTAGAAGCACCGAACGCTGGGCATACTTAATCACTCTTTTACAAGCGGATAACCATCCATTTCCAAGGATAACATCAATGTCCATTAACTCCAAGATTATAAGGTTTGCCTCGAAGTTCTTCCCTTTTATGTTAAGACTAACTTTTGGGCATAAGCGGTTTGCCTTCTTTTCTTCTCCTATAGAGTTAACTATTAGGGGTTTCCTCATCGGAAGCATAGTCATCTTATGCTCTTCTACATATTCCCTAGAGATAAATGAATGTGAAGCACTAGGGTCAAATAACACCATAGCAGTGTCTGAACTTACTGCAATCAAACCATAAACAACCTCCTTAGCTCCATGAGTGGTAATCAGACCCACATTGTTCAACCAGCCTTGAATGTAGTTTCGCTTTAACTTATTGCCTTGCACCTACTCCTTATGGACGTTCTATTATGACTCCTGCTGCTGTTGATTCTGACTTCGATTACTCTTAGCAAACTTCTTAAAACAATCGTTCTTATAGTGTTCCATCTCACCACAATCATAACCTTCCTTACTAGTAGAAATATTTGTCGTTGTCAAGGTGATAGTGGGAGATGATAGACATGGCTCTTGAGAACTAAAATGCTACACTTCATTATTAGGTTGATGATACTGATCTTGATCATTATTTTCAAGCAGATTCATAGGGTGTGACTGATATTCTGGTTGTGTAGCGAAATGGAGACGAGTATTTCTTAACTGGTGTTGAAGGTCACGCTTTCTCTTCTTCTCTTCCATCTCTCGACGCTTGTTCTCAATTACAATTGCCCTGTCCACCAATGTTTGATAGTCGGCATACACCACGGTCATTAGATGTAGTTGCAAACCATCATTCAGTCCTTTCAAGAAGCGTTTTTGCTTTTTAGCATCACTATCCACCTCTTTTGGAGCATAGCGTGATAATTGAGTGAACCGATTATGATACTCACACACTGACATAGATCCTTGCTTCAATTTGAGGAACTCTTCTTGCTTAAGTTCTACCTCACCTAACGGGACATGGTAGGACCTGAAATTCTCCTTGAATTCCTGCCAGGTGATAGCAGGAGCATTGTTGGGATGCCCATACTCAAATGACTCCCACCAATCTTGGACAATTCCTTCCAGTTGACCAAAAGCATAAAGCACCTTTTCACGGTCGTCACACTGAGCTATGTCCAATTGTTGCTCCACAGCTCTAAGCCAATCATCAGCTTCTAGTGGTTTGCTTGTATGAAAGAATGTCGGTGGGTGTCCCTTCATAAACTCGCTACGCTTGTCAATAGGTGGTGCTTGATGTGGGTTATTCAACACATTTTGAGTAATAGTATGTAATAACTGAGTCTATGTTATCAAAGCTTGCTCTATGGATGGGGAATTGGATGGCGGTGGATTAGAATTGGTAGGATTCCTTCTAGCACCTTGTGAAGCGCTTCTCCTGGTAGTAACCATCTGTTTTCAACATGTATGAATTAGAACTTAGTCATTCATAACATCCTTAATTGTAGCTTCAAGAGATGACAAGATAGGATTGATGGCAATTGATACAAGAGAACACCAAACCCCAGAGATAACTAATACTTCCAAACGAAGCGCTAGAATGTAAGAAACTTCATCTTACAAATCCTTCAACTTAGCTACCCCCCTTAAGAAAAGATCAACTAGGGGATACAAGAAGGGTAGCTTGCACCTTCTTTCAGATGAGCTAACTAGTATCAAAACGTTCTAACATCCCAATGATACTCTTGTGTATGGGCAACAGCAAGAAATCTAAGATTCCTCGCGAGTAGAAAACAGCAGCGTACTAAAACAGCTGTAACTCTTATTCTGTTAATCCAATGAAGTTGTAGCATATACCGTTGGAAAGCTTATAAAATTATCCACAACTTCCTTATAGAACACTTTTCCAAATTCTGCAGTTAACTTGGTCGAAAACGGTATACAACAAAAACTGTTCTGGGTCCCAAACAGCATAGATACATCGCCTTGTGATTTTCGTATCTCCATAACCAAAATAGCTATCAAGCTGATTCTTGCGCTCAGAGAGAGATATTGAAGTCTACTATTGTCCAGAATTTTATCATGATTTTTGGTTGTCTAAGAATAGAGATATAAGACGAAGAGTGTGGACTGCTCCGAAACGACATGATAGGGAGAACAGAAGAAAACCATAACCCAACTATTTATTACACTGATTCTTATACCTTAGGCCTATAAGCTAAATGAAATTGTGGGAACACCCAACAAGATCATTACAACCATTAGAAAGATGCAAAACAATCATAAGCATAATGACAATTCAACAAAGCAATAAAGGTGCACAACTCAATCATTGACTCAACTTGCGATACTATCGTCCTCATTATACTAGGGGTAACAATCCTAAGACTCATCTTTAGATTATGCAAGAAAGTGATGAGAAACAGATCTAAAAGCATATCAAATCAAGGAGTGGAGATGAGAACAAAGACTTGAAAATAAGCACCAAAGTAGAGATGAATAGCAAGGGTAGAGATATAGTAGAGAAGAAAATATCAAGGTTCATAGAGCAAGGATTTTATAGCAATTTCAAAACCTTAAGACGGCCAATTTCTAACTAGGCTTGCGTCCTATAGTTAGCATTGCTCTTATACCACTTTGTAGCATCCGGTTTTAAGAACAAAACCAGATACACACCATATGTGAGCCTAGGAAGTCAAATCTCACATATAGCTATAAATAAGGGTAATATCAAAAGACAATGCTTAAATACATAGCGTATTAGAATAAAGATTATAACCTCAGAGTATGGATAGCGGAAAGACAACTTCGATCTTCAGGCGAAGACTCCAAATCCACAGGGACAACTGACTGGTTGATCACAAGCCTAATTCCTCCAAACTCTAGCAATCTGGTACCCATCCGGGATTTTTATCCAAATATTTGAAAAATATAAAGCAAGCGTAAGTACATGTCATACTCAACAAATATAACATGGGGTTCATGAGGCTCAAAAGGCTGATGCTAGTTTAACTACGATTAGCTTTTAATGAGTCATCTTTTAGCATTTGAGTAGCAACAAGTTTATTCACAAGCCCATATAAACACATGATCAGGTAAACATGAATAATGAATAGCATAAACAATTAACCATTAGTGAGCATCTTCATCATCCATATCATTAATGTTCATCATCTATTCCGTAAGGGTTCCAAGGCCGCTCGTGACCATGAGCACGGCTGATATACCAGTTTTACACTCTATAGAGGTTGTACACTTTCACTGTGAGTCATGATTTACCCTTTCGCCCAAGGCGGCCAACCTCTTGACCCACTGCCAAGGAAGGTCAGCAGGGTTCACTAAGAAGCCTTTCAAAGGTTCGTCTAACAAGTTAGGGCCGCTAAGGTTTCCCCATCAATATGCATGAACCCCCCTCCAAGGAGTGACTAACAAAATACAAAGAAACCAAAGTGCACCCTCTTGGCAGGCCAAGATCATACAAACTAGAGTCCCTCTTACACCATAAAGGTAACCTCTAACAAGCTAGAAAAGGTCATCATACTGAGCTAAAGCCAGAGCCATATAGCCCTCACAGCTGTACTATAAATCCTGGATGATCACTTATAGATAAGTCCTTAGGGAGAGGAATCTAGAGCACCATCAATAGCCCAATGCTCTAGCCCCCTTGTTCCATGTTACTAAAAACATCTTTTAGTGTTTATTGCATATGCCATTAGTCAAGTTACAAGATCATGGTTGTAGTTGAGCACTAGCAAAGCTACCCAATGCAATAACCCAAAGGCATCAAGGTACAAGTACAAATTACTAGGAAATCCTTAGTGGCAGTCAAGGTAGACACATGCAGTATGAATTAAGTGATTAATAATGAATAGGCAACAAGGGTGGTCCCATGCTATACTTGCCTTAAAACATCGATCCTTCGGTAAGCTTTAATCTTCAACGTTCTTCTTCTTCTTGGTCACCACGTATATCTCACCGGCTGGACGAAATCATAAAGCACCACACAAGCATCTATACAATCATACACGAAGCAAACAATAGAACTAAATTAGAAATAGTACACCAATCATAGAAAAAAAGTAATAGAGTTTGAAACACGATTCTACGCATCGTTATGAACACATAGTCACGAGAAGCACTCTAATCGGAGCTACGGTTGAAAAGATATAACTACCGAGAGATCTGCTTTATACGCGAAAAAGAAAACTATAGGCTCCATTTATTTTAACCTTATAAATTCATATATATATATAATATTTTATAAATATTATAAATTGAATCAAGTCAAATTTAGATTTGAATTACAAAACTAAAGTGAAAGAAATCATATTTTATTTATAAAATCCAGTTGCATAATTATTATCAAGATATGATTTAAACCATGAAATTTGAGAAATAGTAATATGATAAACACTGTTACTAACGCGTAGATCTCGTCGCTATGAATCTAACGCAACTTGAATGTGTCCAAACAGAGCTAAAACGTTGAAGATATGAAATAAACAAGATTTTCTTTATTAAAATAATAGATTAAATCTAATCATGAATTTTAAATGTTGAAAACATATCTAACAGTAGTATGAACATGTAGGTTATGAAATTGCGAACCTAACACGGAAAAGTTATGGCTAAAACAACCGAGCAAAATACGGGTTAAATCGGACAGTAGTATGAACATATCTAACAGTAGTATGAACATGAACGGGTCAAATCAGAGTTAAAATAGAAAAGTTATGGCTAAAACAAAATCAGTGGCAAATCTGTAAATAAGTGAAAGCGTATTTTTGAGATCAACCGAGCAAAATACGCTTTTTAAAAGAGCAAGGTGTAATCTAGGGATTGCGCAATGGACTGTGGGTTCTATTTTGATTAAACCGAGGGTCTCTTTAATAAAAGTGCCAACGAAAAGGTATCTTCTAATCTGGGCCACAGATCTCAGATCGGACGGTTGTCATTAGATTGGGCGAGGGAGAGAGAAAATTGTCGCCGGTGTTGACAGGGACGGCGGCGGCGCCATGGCCGGCAAAGGGAGCTTGGCGTCGAAACACGAAACACGGCCTACGGTGCATGAATGTCGATGGGAAAAGCACGGGAGGAGAGAGGAGGTTGAGGCGAGCTCACCTAGGGGGATTTCAGCGGCAGAGGAAGCATGGAGGCGGCGCTACGCTTGGGGAGGCGGGTGGCTCGTCGGCACAAGCACGCTAGGGCATAGGCGGCGGCTGTGGCTTGCTCTAGGGCTCAGATTGGAAGGCACGGGCATGGGGCGTCGGGTTTTTATGAGGCGGAGGCGGCTTGGGCGGCACGGCAATGGAGCACACATAGCTGGTGCGGAGTCGGACTCATGGCGACGGTGGCGGTGGAGATCGGCATGGCGACGAGAGGTAGCGGACAACCCTAACAGGGTGGCCCCACCTATCGGTGCAAGAGAGAGAGGGAGGGCAGAGCGAATCAGTGCGCTTGCTGGGCCGGCTTGCCCGAGTTAAGCCGCTGCACGAAGGGAGGCACGGGGCGTGAGCGGGCCGACGCGGAGGAAAGGCCACAAGCGCGGGAGCAAAGCTAGGCCATGCGCGAGACAAAGCAAAGTGGGCCGTCTTGCCAGTGGGGAAACGCGGCCGAGCGGCTTGGGCCGCCGGCGGGAAAAAGAAGCCAGCAGGTCAGATTGAGTGAGAAAAGATTTTCCATTTTCCAAATCGTTTTCCCTATTTTGTTTTCAAAACCAAATCCAAATGTAACCCAAATCAAATTCAAATAGAGTTTAAAATAAACTTTTCAATAAAAATGAGAAATTTTGGTAAGTTTTCAAAAATAAATTTTTACAACTTTTTAAATGCTTTTATTTCCTAATTTTCTTTTCTTTTACTTCATAGCCAATTTCAAAAGCATTTGAAATTCATTTCAAATTTTGGACTCAACCACCCATTACAATAAATCAAATGCACCGGCATGTATGCACAACCATGTTGCTAAGCCCTATGATAAATTTTAAAATAATGAAAATTATTATTTTTCTATGTTTCATGAGCACAAAAATACGAAATTAAATCAATTTAACTACATTTCCAAAAGGAGCAAATTTTAGGTTGTTACACATTGACCAGAGATTAACCCACTAAGACTTTTTTGGATTGAAGGGAGTCCAGATCTCCACAAGGCCGAAACTCATTGTGAACCGAGTCACATCGGCCCATCGATAAAATTATACCAGAGAAGAGGAAAGGTCGCCCGCCTAACATATACTCAGCAGATTTCTTGGTAAATTGAGGAATTATGGAAAAGAAGCCTGAGGCTTTCCTGGTGTGCGTTTGGAGGAGCAACAAGAGAAAGTTGTCCACACATTCTAGCCCTCACAAAACACTAGAATAACTTTGTGAGCATGGAGAGAAGACCCAGATGATATCACAAGAATTCTTCTAACCACAATGAATGGTCTTCTTGCTCAACGAGGCGCTAGAATAAGTGACAAAATCACCCTATGCACAAGAATTCTTCTAACCACTTGAGATCTTCATAAGATAGACCATGAAGGGTCCAGCGGAGTTGGGAGCACTCGAAGAGGCAGATAGAAGAGAAATATGGTTGAATTGTTGAGTCACTCTCGCTAGGGTCGGATAGACATTTTATAGTCGTCCTGGAAGGACGAATCCAAGTGCCCGTGAAGCAATGATGCTCTCGTAAAAGTTTTGAAGCATAGGTTCATAAACTGGCATAGACGGTGACAAATAGCAGACCCCAGATCAAGATTCTTTACCCATGACTGCGGACCTATCGAGGACACAGACGTGGTAATTTTGAAATAAAATTTCTTTTATCCCAAAATTGGGGGGCATGTGTTTACATCAAAATTTGGAAGAAGGGTCACAGGGACTCGAAGCTCCCAAGATCATGTCATTAAAGAATCAATTGCATGATCGGAACCAACTGATTCGAATGCGAAACTAGAATTGGCTTCCTTCAGATAGCGCCAGCGGATAATGACAAAGGTTATGATCAGCGCTAGGACAAGACATGTTGGACTCTATAAAAAGAGAAAGATTAGAGTCCAAGTTATCTTAAATTAAGAATATTTTCTCTAGGTTTAAAAATTCTAATGAGTTGTGCTTAGACAGGAGTCATGCATAGGACCTGGGTATAAATATCAAATCCTGACTATCGTAAAAAAACAACAATCAATCTAATATATAAGTCATTTACTTTTTCGACAATGGCCACACCTTAGGAGTAGGAGTAGAATAGATCTCGGCGAGTTCTTCAGCAAGTATGGCTGCATTGATCCGGTCAACCTCTACTGCTTGTTGTAAGTATCGTCATGGCTTATACCTCTGTTCGTACGACTGCATCGATCCGGTCGACCTGCACTATGACTCTGGTATAAATTAGTTATCGATTCTTGCCTAGTTCAAGTATGGCTGCATCGATCCGGTCGACCCCCACTGCATGAACTAGATCAAGGTCAAGTTATCGGCTCTACCTTAGAATGGTAGTCTTTGATAGATTCATTAAGTTACCGATATTGCTTATTGCTTTCATTATTCATCTAAATTACAGCAATATCACTCTGCTCGATTGAGATTGATCTAGCTCGGCCTTATATCTTGTTTAGCCCATCGTTTGTTAATCTAAAACTGATCTAATCTATACATTAAATGATGAGTTACGTTTTATCGGCTGTTTTACATCAATCTTGATCGTGCATAGCGTGTGGTTAAAGCATGTTGCGTCTTGAGTAGATTTATTGGCTAGCGAAAACCGTTCCATGGCCCAATATCTTGGCCTGTGTGATTCTGCCTCACACCCCACTATTAGCACCGTGAAGTGGGGATCGTTATTTGGTAGATCTATTCCTGATAAGGTATGACTTTAACTGTGCGCTATGCCTGAATCGACTGTTTTAGCCGATATCAAGTGCTTTCACGAGCAGTTCGTATCACAAGACCGTTGAAGTAAAGATAGGTTGAAAGATGTGTTAGCCCCATGATCTTATTATTGTATTACGGCTTGCATGATTCTGCCTTATGCCCCACTGATATTAGTAATGAGTTAGGATCGTTGAGTCTATTGTTATTTCTATGGCCTGCATGATTCTGCCTCATGCCCTATTGGTCATAGTGATGGATGAGATCTAACATGTTTATTAGATTTATCTTTATTAAATGGTTAAATGGTGTTGAATTGTTTCTTTATATAAAAGGGGTTCGGTTGCTTGTAATCATTGGCTCAACATAAACCAATCATTATTGACATCTTATTGTCATTGATTAATATCTGCTCAAATAACGATATTTATCTTGAATGATAACCGATTCTTCTTATACAACCCAATGAGCTTTAACCAGTTTATTCTCATGAATATGCTGGAATCGACTGTTTAGTCGATCTCCTTTTATATCAGCTTTCAGAGCCGCACATTTGGGATTGTCTGGCAACACCGGCAAGTTTCACCCTTAATTACTGATAAGCTTTCTCTCCTTATCAATTACAGGGTTAAATTGATTGACACGTCTCGGGAGGAGTGCGCAGGATCGACCATCCCTGTGCTGAAGCTAGGCGGATCTACAGCTCCATTGAGCAGACCCTTCTGACTTGCTGCATGTGTCCTTGGCACGGGACGAAAATTCTATGTCGACAGCAATATTGCCTCATAGTCATATTAGTAATTTAGTATCCACTATCCAGAAGACCAGAACTTTTGTTGTCTTTATTTCAGAATGCTATACTTTTGTGAAACTGATGTTTCAGTATTCTGTTCCACTTAGCCTGTGATGCAATGTACTCCTATGAACCTGTAATGTACTCCTTTGAACTGGTTATGTATCAATTGGTAATGGTTATGAAGTTATGCCAAGGTCATGTCTTTTTTTCTTTTTTTTTTTTTTTTTTGCAAAAATAGCTAAATGGCATAGCTGCAGCTATCTCCCGCTATAACTGCGCTTAGCTGTTCTGAAGGCCAGCAGCTAAGAGGCATAGCCGGCGATTTAAAACATTGTGATTAATGGTGTAACACCGAGAGTGTTACATCGTCGACGGACTGGGTGGCTGGCCAGGTGCTTGTGCCCGCCAGGTCGAGATCCACCCGGCCCGGAGAGCCCCGGCAGACAGCGTCGAGGTAAGAGGAGGACCTGGCCACAGAGAAGGACAAGTCGGCGTCGGAGTCAGAGTAGTCTGAGATCTCCGTCATCTTGGAGTGGCCCGGGAAGCCGTCGAGGAAGAAGGTAGGTGCGCCCGAGGAAAGGGTGGGACCCTTACCTGCAGAGCCTAGGGAAGCTTTGGTGGCGTCCGATGCCTGGGCGGCAGCCGATGGCCGGCGGCTGCGGTGCTGGCGGTGGGGAGTTTGGGGAAGGGGCGCCCATCTCTCCTCACCTTTTCCTTCGTTCCTATCAAACTAACGTGCCTCGTACCTAGAATCATATAAGAGTTCTTTGCATATAACCCTTTTTGACCAGATGAGTTTAACAGAATCTATATATATGTGCAGCTAATCTAGCTAATTATGCAGCAGATTCTAGCTAGACAAAGGCAAATTAAGTAGATGCGCATGAAATGACAAGGAAAGGGACATATATCAGTCAGTTTGGAAATATTGTGTTGGGAAGTGATGGATCGAAAAGAAAGCAGGAACATATATATAATTCGATCAAATTCGAGGCGATATTTGTTTTATCCTTCGAGGGAGGTCTAGCATAAATGAATGCGTCAAATTGAAAGTACTACTACTAGAACGCATGCAGTTCCCAAGGGCACAGGAAAGGCCAGCTCTTTGTAACAAACCAAATCAGACACGCACAAAAAGAACGCCAATGAATGAAGGACAGATGTCGGTCATGAAATGACATCAGTGAAGTGAAGTGATCAGAGAAAGAGAGCAGAGAGAGAAAGACATAGAGAACACAGTGGTCAACTAGTTTTGTGCTCCGTCCGTCCATAAAACATTGCAATTATAAAATCCATGCCGATTAAAGTAGTTGATTGACTAAATTTATAAAAAATAATATTAATATTTATATTTCTAATTAAATTTATTAAAAATATTCTATAATTAATTTAATGATACTAATTTTACATCAGAAATGTTAATATTTTTTATATAATTTTAATCTAAATTTAAACTGATTGACTTCTCGAAAGTTAGAGTACGCCGTTTTGGAATAGGGCAAGATTCCAAAACGGTCATTTCATGCCTTCAAAAGAATCCGTCATAAAGACTTCCATCAATGCCTCTGGCAACCATCATGTATAGTGTACTCCTTCCTTAGTCTTTGAAAAAATACAATTATGGAACCCGTGTCAGTCAAAATAACTCAAATTTGATTAAATTTATAATAAATAATATTAGTATTTATGTCTCCAAATAAAATTTATTATAAAAATATATTCTATAACAAATTTAATAGTACTTATTTTATATTATGAATGATAGTAATTTTTTATATAAATTTAATTAAAGTTTAAACTATTTGATTTCTCGAAAAGCAAAAATTATATTTTTTTATGGATGGAGAGATACTTGTGTGAAGTGAGATGATATATAAATAAGAGGTATAGATTAAAAGATAGGCTGGCACACGTGAATCCACTAAAAATTTCATACACACAAATGTTATATATGATCAATCCTATAGCTACCGTGTGCAACATATATGTATACATACATATATTTCTTCATGGGCCCTAATAATGCCAATATATATTCATTAATTATTACACAGGAAGAGCGGCACCTGAACAGAGAAATCTAACTAGCTCTTCAAAAATCTTGAACTAGATGCACTAACAGATTTCTGAGCCAGAATACTGTCTCATGGACGTATACATGCATGCAAGTTAGCAAGGAAGGTCAATTTGGAAACCCAGGAATTAATTTGATGGAAACTCAACAATTTCAAGAAGTGAAAAAACATCAGGGCGAGGGAGATCCTGAACTACATTGTATTTTCCCAGTGATTTCTAAACAAATCTAACCCGTAGAGCTTGTTTATTGGCTACACTTGTATTTATCTTATTCCACATGTGTTACCACTAATTTTGAAGCTATGTGTACAATTCAGGTGAATAGCTAAATTTATAGATGGGATATACTACGTACATTTGCATATATATGTTCCTAGTTGTATTCTTTCTTGTATCTTAGATCATTTCCAGTATGATTTGGGCATAGCACACCTACAAGCTAATTACGCTAGTTCTAGTTTTCAGTGCAGGAACTTCAAAAGTCATGCATAGTTGAGTAATCACTAGCAAGAACTCTGCAAATTCGTTCATGGATATATAAACTCCAAGTAGCACCTTCGTTATTTACAGATTAGAGTTTATCGTACCTGTTCCCCGGGCTATAATTTTGTTGAGAGTAATAAAATTAAATTACCTCAACACATTCTTTAACAATTGTTTTTTTACTATATGTAGTGCTTTGAACTCAAATCATTTTGGTTTCTTTAGTTAATAATCTAGCTCCTGTACCCTATCTTTCTCTTTTGAGCAAGAAAAATAAGCAATGGTCTCACCCAATCTAAGGAAATAAAAGATTGAGTCAACTAAACATAACATATTTCTCTTCCTTCTTGCATGTACTTAGTTTCATTATTCCCTCAGTAGAATTTATGGGGATTCCCAAACTCCAAAAAAATCAACCGATCCCTTCCTCCAGTGATGTACCCAAGTTATCATAGTTAATATGCGAAAAGTTGAGAAAGAGTAAGGAGCTGAGGATACATAGCTTGTACTTTGCGCAATGCTTGTAACACCGTACTTGTAGAATTGCAGAAAGCTGGTAGCTATATAAGAAACAGTAAAATTCTACACGCAAGCAAAATAAAGAAACAAACTGATGTCCAGTATATACGAAAAGTTATTTGGATCCTTTTCAAGAAAAAAAAAACATGCAAACCAGCAAGCAACATGAACCAATAAGTAGTATTGAACTTTTGAAATATAGGAAAAGAAAAACAAATGAACAAACAAACAAATAAACAAAGAGATCAGCACTTGATCTTTGCAAACAAAAGCGGAGCGCAACCGACAGACAACACAACAAAGCTGTGGTTTCCCACCACCATACAAGAATTTATGTATCCTGTAATAACATTGTTATTGGTACTAAAGTTACCTTGAACATTTGACTCCGGGACATAAACAAAAACAAAATTTGATCAATTTATGGGTGCATGTCCTCACAACACATAGTTCAAATTAACAGCGACACTCAACTGATCAAGAATTAACACAAAAGTCCCATACAGGTTAACATAAAAACATCAGAGAGAGATAGAGATCACAACAATGGCGGCACATGAGAGAGAACAAGGGATGAAGCGGAAGACAGACAGAGAGAAAGAGATGCTACTTGGTTGTTGTACACGTAGTAGTCCACGTCCTCGCGCGCGTGCACTTTGCCGATAGATCGATGGGATCCGTCAAGAGAAGGGCGGCCTCCCGACACCGCCGCCAGGGGCGCCAGCCGGCCAGCCGGCGTGGCCGTCCATCGGCATTGGCGGCATCCCCATCGGCAGGTTGAAGTTGAAGAAGGGAAGCCCGCCAGCGGCCGCCGCGGCCGCGGGGTCAAACGGCACACCGGGCTGCTGCTGGTCGCCCCCCGCAAGCGGTGGAGGGGCCACCTCGTCGCTGTCCTCGAGCGGCAGCCTCTCGTAGGCGACGTTGCTGAACGACGCGGCCACGACGACGACGGGGCCCGCGGCGATGAGCGCGCCAGCCACGCTACCACCGACGACCTGCCCCTGGCCCCCCGCCAGGAAGGCCGCGAGGCTGGTGGCCCCCGGCGGGGCCGGGGGCGGGAGGAAGGAGCCAGCGAGGGAGAGTATCTCGAACCTGCCGTGGAGCGTGGCGACGGCCGGCGAGGCCGGGCCGGTCTGGGACGACTGCGGCTGGCGCAGAGTGACGTTGGCGACGGTCCCGGCCGCCGAGAGCACGCAGACGCCGCGCTGCCGGCGGCGCGCGTAGGCGGTGAGCGCCTCGAAGACGTCGCAGCCGGCGGCGACCTCGAGGATGTGGGCGCGGAGCGCGTTGGCGCTCTCCCTGGTGATGATCACGGGCGGCTTGGGCTTGTTCTTGGAGCCCGGCGGGCGGCCGCGCGGGCGGCGGGCGACGACCTCCCCGCCGCCGATGCCGGCGCCTCCGGCGGTGCTGGGCGTACCCCCACCGCCGCCCGATCCCGGCGACAGCGAGTCCTGGCCATCGTCGGAGCCGCCCCCCGCGCCGCCGCCGTCTTCGTGGTGGAGGTGGAGGGGCGCCTGGTGGTGGTGCTGCCCGTGCTGGTGCAGGTAGGAGCTGGTGCCCAAATCCAGGCCTGCCATCTTTCTAGGGTAGGAGAAGAGCTAATTATAAGTTGAGTAAGGAGTATAGTAGCAAATAAGTCGCAAGTAAAAATAATGGCTACATAACAGTACCGATAATATTAATAATTGGCGGCGCGCGAGAAGAAGTGGTGGTGGTGATGAAAATAGTAGACGGCGAGCAAGGGCCAAGGAGAGGATGAATTTCTTTAGGGTTTGTGTGGTGCTTGTTTTCTTGGAGGGGAGTAAAGAATGGTTTCTGGGATGTGTGGGGGGAGACGAAAAGGGAGCTACAGCTGAAGCTCCTGCCGCTCTCTCTGCTTGGGGTTTCTTTTAATTTCTCTCTCTGCTTTGTTAATTTATCCTGCTGCTTGCTTGCTGATGCTGGTGCTTATTGTTCATGTGGATCGGGATGGATTATATTTTGGGAGGGGAAAGCAGCTTGCTGGATGAGTGAGTGGGACGGAGAGGAGAAAAGGGCCGCGGCCAGAGATGGATGGGAGGTGCAGGACGAAGGAGAGAGGAGAGGAGGTCGTCGATGCTGTGGACTGGAATGGAACCCCAAACCCAATGGGGGCAAGAGAGAGAGAGACGACAGAAGGGGGAAGGAGGAAGGTGAGAGGAAGTGATGGATGGCAAAAGAAGGCGAGAAAGGGTTAGGTTAGTGCTGGTCATTGGAGTTGATGGAAGGAAGAAAGAAATATAATACAGGAGCTAGAGAGAGAGAGAGAGAGAGAGAGAGAGAGAGAGAGAGAGAGAGAGAGAGAGAGAGAGAGAGAGAGAGAGAGGAGGGTGATGGGCAAGATGCATGCATGGCCCGGCTAGTATGTGACATGCAATGATATGTGGGGTCTAGCCCTCTCTGGGGCCCATGTGTCTGTGACTCCCGTGCCACCGGTTGAAGTGACGTATTTAGGAGCGTGCTTTGCTTGCTTTAATTTCCTTGAGAGAGAAGGTTGCATTGATACAACTTAGCGTTGATGCTTATGCACGCAAGTGAGGGATTAGTTTATTGTATTAGTTGGGGCAAGTTGGGGATTATTATATTAGCCCTAGGCCAAAGTGGTGACATTGGGTGTGTGTGTGTGCATTGAGACAATTTTCGGTTTAAGTGGGGGGCATGTGGGACAGCACACGTAGTACATGGGTGGCTTGAATGAATTATTCCAAAGTGCCACACCTGTCTAGCTAGAGTCCAGCTTGGAATATGGCTGGTCTGGTCTTGGGCTACTACCCATCTCCATGATTTGGTGCCAATTGGAAGAGATCATTAGGTTAGGGTTAGGGTTAGGGTTAGGGTTAGGGTTCCCTAGATATATAGTAGGCCATATTCATATACATGCATTGCTGTTTTCTCGCTGGTTATTAGTGGAGGATGCGGCCAAGCAAATAATACATGCACTTTGACCAGCACAGTAGTAGATGTTGTAGTAGTGTGCCAGCAGCACCCTATATAGATCCATATATATGATTATCTCTGCCGCCATTGCTTTTGCCATGCAGATAGTGGAACATAACTTTGCTAGAATGAAGTCTATATATGTATATATGTAGATAGCCCGTTCGGCTTACCTCATATTCGGCTTGTTCGGCTTCTTTTTTCAGCCGGAACAATATTTTCTCTCACAACAATTCAGCCAGAATAATATTTTTCAGCCAATTTCAGCCAAAATTCTACCAGCCAGAACAATGTCCCCTCTTTAATTTGATTGAGCAAATAAAGTCTAAAACTGGCCTAGCTAGATAGGGGCTTTTAGCACAGTATGAGTTTGCTATTTTTCAGTGAAACATATATGTGTGGAGCTTATTAATTCTCTAATTAAATTTTGAAACATGAATAGTAGTTTATCTATAGTGCATTAAACAAATCAGCTAGCCATGACAGGACTGTTCTCATATAACTTATTCTATAGCCACCTTGATTTACGATAATATTTGTACGATAATGTTATAGTAAATCACTTAGTAAGGAGTTACTGTAATCTCGTAAATTAGCACGGTAATTATCGTAACTCAAAGTGGCCACAAAATAAGTTATTCTATAGCTAGCTACAGAACAGTAGTTATATTCAGTAGCCAACTACAAAATAAGTTATTCTGTAGCCACTTCCATTTACGATAATTTTATATACTAATTTACGATAATGTCAATACATATTTACGATAGTTGGGTTACTATAACACATAGAGATATTTACCATAGCGTTATAGTAAACCACTTAATAAGGAGTTACTATAATCTCGTAAATTAACATAGTAATTATCGTAACTCAAAGTGGCTACAGAATAAGTTATTTTGTATCCAGCTACAGGGTAGTAGTTCTCTCTCTCTCTCTCTATATATATATATATATATATATATATATGTGTGTGTGTGTGTGCTGCAACCATCAAGCTACTACGACGACTTAAAATTGTCAATGTGTATATGATGCGACAATGGAGTATTTTCAATTAATCCTATAGCATGTAACGGCCGTGCAGGCACAAAGTATTAAATGGAGCACGTTGCTACCCAATTGAAAAACACCATGTTCAAACTGAAAGTGTGTACGTACAGCTAATTTTGGACTATATTTAACTGACACACGATCGACGAACGACGAGAAGTCAAATTGTCAGAATAAGAAGACAAACACTACTCTAAATCTTTAGCCATATATACAGATCTCTAGCTAACATACATAATTACTAGTAGCAAATTAGTGGAGTAGCATAACTTAATTAATTCCAATATGATGATCACGAAGTTCAAGGAATGAGTTTATTTGGGATCTCCACAAAAATTGACTGTTATCGGTTAGACAATGGCTTCCAGAGTACATAAACAGTGAGGAGATTATAACACATGCATATACCATGCATCGGACACAACTGCAGACGTCCTCTTTGCCGAGTGCTGGGGGCACTCGGCAAAGCCAGCCAAGCACTCTGCAAAGGCTTTGCCGAGTGCCACACTCGGCAAAGGTCTCTCGGCATAGATTTTGTCGGCAAAAATTTCTTTGCCGAGTGCCAAGCCCGCACTCGGCAAAAAAATAACTGCCGTCAACATTTGACGCCGGCTTTGCCGAGTGCCTAGGGACTGACACTCGGCAAAATTTGAATTTTTGCCGAGAGCCAGGGCTGAGCACTCGGCAAAGAAACAATTTTTTTTAAAAAAAATCTTTTTAAAAATAGTCTTTGCCGAGTGGTACCATCTGGCACTCGGCAAAATTGACCTCTTTGCCGAGTGCCAGGCTGTGGCACTCGGCAAAATTGACCTCTTTGCCGAGTGCCAGGATGTGGCACTCGGCAAAATTGACCTCTTTGCCGAGTGCCAGGATGTGGCGCTCGGCAAAACTGGGGAAGTGGCTGTTTTTGCAGCATTTTTTTCCAGCTTTGCCGAGTGCCACACCCCTGGTTTGTGAACACCATACGTGATGATGTCCTCCAAACGTTTTCAAATTTTTACCACCGCATATGCATGTGATATCACGACATCTCGCCAAGTTTCATGATTTTCGGGATTCGTTTGAATTTTATAGAATTAAATAACCACTCGCACGTAAGTTCGCGACGTTGCCCCATGAGCACGTTGATCGAAATTTGGAGACAGTTCCTAGATTTAGCATAAAGTGACACTAACAAACAAGAATAACATTTTTGGAATGGATCAAAACTATTATTCGATGCACCTGCAGTTCAAACCTACATTTTCCGAAAAATTACAAGAAAACGAAATAAAGTGAAGAAATATAGCAAACAGCAATGAAATTGTGCCAAATTTGAACATGTTGTTCATGGTACAAATACAAATCTAAGAAAAAAAGTTGGTGGCAAAAAACAAAAAAAAATTATTTTGCCGAGTGCCAAGGTTTGGCACTCAGCAAAGTGAATATTTTGCCGAGTGCTAGCCCTAGGCACTCGGCAAAGCCAATATTTTGCCGAGTGCCAAACAGAAGGCACTCGGCAAAGAGGCCGGCGTTGGGTACCGTTATCCCGGGCGCCTCTTTGCCGAGTGCCCAACTTTACCGAGTGTCTGGCACTGGGCAAAGTTTGGCTTTGCCGAGTGCCTTATTTTGCCGAGTGCCAGACACTCGGCAAAGCCCTATTTGTCGAGTGCCAAGTTTCGCCGAGTGCGGCACTCGGCAAAGGTGGCCTTTGCCGAGTGCCCGATATTTGGCACTCGGCAAAGATTTGAGCACTGGGCAAAGTCCCGGTCTCCTATAGTGGGAGTCGACAACTGTAACACCCAAGCCCTATTGAAGCATGTAGTAATTGTGTTGTTGGCTCACTGGTATTTGGAGTTGTAGTTGGTGGGTTCAAAAAACTAAGCATATATAATCCTTTTAGTTTCAAACATGTAGTACCTCCGGATTAACCTCTTTACATAAAGTAAGGATGAAAGTGTAAGAGAAGTGTAACAACCTCGCAAATCATCGTGCCACGGCCCATACCACGTAAGGTTGGATTGATGATTCATGGAAAATTGAAGCCGAAACCTTTATTTTCTCATTATTTTTAAAAAAAAAATATCTTGATTTAGTTCACCTATATATGCTTAGTTGTCCGAAGCCAATCTTACTTAAAAAAAAACTTTGTCAACCCGTGCAAGGGTATGTACACTTATTAGATTCCTATACATGTTTTTTTGAAAGGATGGCAAAACCTTTGCTGCAAGTTTTCTAAGAAGGGTAAAGAAAAGAACATAAGTCCCGGTCTAGTTTCTTGAAGTGCAAATCAGGCCGAGGAAACCACATGTGACTAGAGTACAACCACCAAACAAACTCCGGAACCAAGACTTACCCACTAAAACTAAACACAACTTCGCACCTAGAAGACAACCAAAAACAACTGTGTCACAAAACACCAAACAAACATGCTCAAGAAACTGGCATGCAGTTGAACAACCAGGCAGCAATCCTGTCCGGCCATAGGCATATGAAAATGAACGCCTGGGATCCCTTGCCTGGACCAGGCAAGTTCTCAGACGTCAAACCAAACAGCCTAGCACAATCTAAAGACCACAACCACAACATATATTATGTCATTTCATTATCGAGTAAACGTAACCAAGTAACTTTTTAAATAGATATTCTTTTGTCAACAAAAAGTCTTATTAATACGTACCAAAGTTATATTTAAAATGGAGTTCTACCAGGCAAATATATGTTTAGACTACTTTATCTGTTGTCAATGTAAGACTTTGTCCGCACTTGATGGGTAGTGACGAATATTCAACAACTTCCTGCATCCTGTCCTTCGAATCAATGATAGGACTTGTACAGTGAAACTAAATTTTTTTCAGCCAGGTAGCTAGGTCTTTGTTAATATCAACAATATTTTACACCTACCGATAGATCGAGAACCACTAGTGATCGAACTAACTTCTTCTCTTCTTTTTTCTGTCAAAGAAGCTAGGCTACTTTTGATAAAAGCAAATCCACAGTAGAGGGTGCTTGGATTGTGCCGCAGCAATACTTAACCTGCGTACTTCTCTATTATAGTCGTATACACTTTTTCTATAAGCATTATTAAGAAAATGCCAAGATTTGCATTTTCTTTGAATTTCAGCGTAACAGGGAAAAAATCTTGAACCTGCAGAGACAGAGAGATTCATATGGATACACTATACTATACATTATTTCTTTGTCTGACGTGCAACTGTTCTTATTTTTCTTTATATATCAAAGGCCTCATGTTACACTACCAATGCTGGCCTGTAACTCTCATGTGCTAGTTATCAAATCAGCATTATGGAAGCCAACACGGATATGATCCTCAAGAGCGGCTGCACAGCACAACCGATAGGGAAGTGAGTATTTGTGTGTATATATTATAAGTCGGCGTGAATAGTCAATAAAATTTAGCAAAAACACAAATTGCAACAAAAAAAAGCTCTCGACCCAAAGGTCACCCCTCGTCCGCAATTGTCCACACGGTTAAGCATCACAAGTCTTTTTTTTTTGCATGAAATGTGCACATGTGTGGTTTCCAGGCTTATGTTCGACCTCATCCTTGATGCACTCCCACTTAATTTACTGTCTCACTTGTACTCATTGTTAATACCAAGAAGGCTTTATATTTGTTTGACTAGTTTTGTCTAAAACTTTGGTCTTTTTATTCGGACATGTAAATGATTTCAAATTAAATTTCCAACTGCAAAGTTGTAGGTTTCACAAAAATATATGAATGAATCTAAAAATTCAAATTAAACGTGCTAAAACGGGCAATAGCTATATGTATTGTCTCTTAATAAGAGCCAACTTGCAAAATCAAGGTATACATGTTAGTTCGTGGCACTAAGCTAGCATTATTAGAACCAGTAGTGATTCTAAAGCTGTCACTACCGGGTCCAGCCTCGACCCGACAGTGATATCATCCTTTCACTGCAGGGTCCGGAACCGGCGAGGGTGGGTAAGCTCCATCACTGTTGATTGCCCTCTGCCGGACCTTACGATAGTGATGTCAGGTTTAGACCCGATAGTGATCCACTGATCTATGCTATTGTACAAAGATACTCGAACTTTATACAACCATATGTAATCACACTGGAAATGATGATTATGGTTAAAGAAGAAAGGTAAAAGAGACCTAGATCTTACTAAGATCCTCTAAATCTTTAATTCACTCCCCACAACGAGACCCAAACAACCTATATATATATAATCACCTTTTAGTCTACTGTTATTAGCGGAAACCAAATTAATCAAAAAGCCGTCTGAAAGAGACTCGGACACGACGGGTTATTATATTTATATGTGTGCGTGCACTATATATATATATACACCTGTTGATTGAATTGATTAAGTTTTGCATTGTGTGCAACGCAACATTCATTGATCAATTAGCTGTGTGTAATTAAGTTGACCAACTGCCCTAGTAGCTACCTAATCGTAAAAAGGATATAGAAATGGTAGCTGGTCATAGTTTTATTATACTACGCAATGTGTCTCTTTCACCTTGTTGATCAAGATGTAGATCGTGACAAGATGGATAATATATTTGTATATATGCAAAGGCCAGCTCACTACGGGAATCAGGAAGTTTGCCGAGTGCCAGGGACACTCGGCAAAGCCTAAAAAACCCTCGGCAAAAGGGTTTGCCGAGTGTCGACACTCGGCAAACGACACTCGGCGAATTTTAGTCAGCAAACAGACTTTGCCGAGTGTTTTTTGTCGGACACTCGGCGAAGATTTACACTCGGCAAAATAAAAATGCGAAAAAACCCGAAATTTTTTTTTTTCGGGGAAGGCCACCACCGACCAGCGCGCGCCCGCCTCCATTGAAGTCGCTGCATTTTTGCGCAAAATCCGCAGCTAACGCGACCGGTGGGATTCGAACTCATAACCTCTCCCTAACGTCTCTGCTGCTCTACCACTGCACTACACTGTCACTTATGTCTAGATTCGTTATTTATCCTCATATATTATACTAAACCGAGAGTAAATTGCTTGTTTGAGGCCCTAAACGAATTCAAATCAAAAAGTGGTCAACTATAAACTTTCATAACTTTTCGAGATCTATAATTTTCATTTAGGAAGTTTTTCCATCCGAGGTCGTTTGAAAAATTCGAATTTCAAATTTAAGAGATCCAAACGTAGTTTTGCATGATAAGATGATTTCAAATCAAAAAGTTGCCAACTATATAGTTTCATAACTTTTGGAGATCTACAATTTTCATTTAGGAAGTTTTTCCATCCGAGATCTTTTGAAAATTTCAAATTTTAAAATTTTTAAATTCAAACGTCGTTTTTGCAAGACAAAATGATTTCAAATCAAAATGTTGCCAACTACAAAATTTCATAACTTCTCAAGATCTACAAAATTTATTTTGGTCATTTATTCATCCGACATAGTGGTAGTGACATTATTCACAAATCTTATATATTTCTTCTACTTTCATGAAACTAATGAGAGATGTAGATTTTATGAACAACGTTATTGTCGCTTTGTTAAATGAAGAAATGATCAAAATAAACTTTGTAGATCTTGAGAAGTTATACAACTTTGTAATTGAAAAGTTTTTCATTTGAATTCATTTAGGGCCTCAAAAATTGATTCGAAAAACTGATTTACCGAGAGCCAAAAAAAAATACACACGGTAAAATGCCTCTTTGCCGAGTGCCAAAACAAAGGCACTCGGCAAACTAGATCTTTGCCGAGTGCCAGAAAAAAGGCACTCGGCAAACTGAGAGTAAATTGCTTCTTTGAGGCCCTAAATGAATTTAAATCAAAAAGTGGTCAACTACAAAGTTTCATAACTTTTCGAGATCTATAATTTTCATTTAGGAAGTTTTTCCATCCGAGGTCGTTTGAAAAATTCGAATTTCAAATTTGAGAGATTCAAACGTAGTTTTGCATGATAAGATGATTTTAAATCAAAAAATTGTCAACTACATAGTTTCCTAACTTTTGGAGATCTACAATTTTTATTTAGAAAGTTTTTCTATCCGAGGTCTTTTGAAAAATTCAAATTTTAAAATTTTCAAATTCAAACGTCGTTTTTGCATGACAAGATGATTTCAAATCAAAATGTTGCCAACTACAAAATTTCATAACTTCTCAAGATCTACAATGTTTATTTTGTTCATTTGTTCATCCGACATAGTGGTACTAACATTGTTCACAAATCTTATATATCTCTCTTCTATTTTCATAAAACTAATATGAGAGATATGAGAGATGTAGATTTTATGAACAACATTATTGTCGTTTTGTCAAATGAAGAAATGACCAAAATAAACTTTGTAGATCTCAAGAAGTTATACAACTTTGTAGTTGAAAAGTTTTTCATTTGAATTCATTTAGGGCCTCAAAAATTGATTCGAAAAACTAATTTGCCGAGGGCCAAAAAAATGCACACGGCAAAATGCCTCTTTGCCGAGTGCCAAAATAAAGGCACTCGGCAAACTCCATCTTTGCCGAGTGCCAGAAAAAAAGACACTCGGCAAAGACGAATTTTGCCGTGTGCCGAAAAAAAACACTCGGCAAAATACATTTTTGTCGAGTGCCAAAAAAAAAAGGCACTCGGCAAAGACGAATTTTATCGAGTGTTTTTTTTTGCCGAGTGTATTTTATTTGGCTCTTGGCAAAGACCGTCTTTGCCGAGTGCCTGATAAAATACACTCGGCAAAGCCTCCGGCACTCGGCAAAGTGCCGGTTTCCGGTAGTAGCTCGAGGGTCATGATACATACACCAACTAATAATCAAAGAAAAATTAATTTCGTCGTAATTTACTTTGGTGCACCAACATCATCAGCGGAAGAAAAGAGGGACGAAGAGCAGATTGTCGCTTAGTAGTGGCTCACTTTATTAGCTGAAAAATTGAAAATGAAAGCATATACCTCACATGCATATATCACTGGGTCCCCATGGTGGTTAGATGTGCAAAATCAAGGGCGTTATTTATTAATAATTGAAGAAGGCCAGGGGCAAGTTTTGGACTCAACAGGAAATTAGTTCATTGTCTGGTGTCAAATCTTCTAATTACTTTAGGACACAAAATCGTTCTAGTACATACTACTTCCGTCCATAAATAAGTGTCGCTATGATATTCGTGCCCATCAAACATTTTAAGTTTGACTAAGTTTGTAGAAAATATTAACAATATTTGTATCTCCAAATGAGTTTATTATGAAAATAAATTCAACGATCTATCTAACGATATTAATTATGTACTATAGATATTAATGTGTTTTTGCGTTTGAGCCTACACTTCGTCAGCGCCGCATTAACAAGATGGTGAGGATTTGATATTTGTGTCATATGACATCTTGCATGATTTTTTTGTTTTGTAACAATTGCATTTTTTGCAGACCCCTCCACCGCTCTGTGATTTTGAGCAGTGGATCGACACTGAGATCAAGCTTGAAGATAAGGAATGGATGTAGAAATTGTTGCGTTAGGAGGCAGAGGACAAGAAGATGATGGAGAAGAGACGTGAAGAGGAGGCTGCAAAAAAGGAGCACAAGGAAGAGAAGGAAAGGAGGTGTGTTGCTACGTACAGGGAGGAGAGAGAGAAGAAGCTTGAGCGTGCACGCCGAGCGAAAGCAACGATGGAGGAGAATCCTGATGCCCTAAGAAAGGAAAAGTGGTCTCGTTGCACTCAGTAGTCTCCATTACTTGCTAGTTCTATGGTTTATTCATTAACAATGTTGTCTACTGTTGGCACGTACTTCTAGTATTATTATGTTGTTTAATATGGCATAGTATTGGACTTTTTATTATGTGGTTATTTTCATTATTTATGGTCATAATATTCAACTTAATATTGCGGACATAGTGAAATATGATCACGTGTTGCAAACAAAACCTAACAAAGTAGGGCATTATATAATTCAACACACAAAACATATGAAATGACATGTGAGAACATGTAGCGAACTAGGGTACAAAGTTCCTTCAACTAAACCTAACATGCCTTAGATAATTAAACCAAACAACAAACACATGGATGTGCCATGTGAATAAGATAGGGTCGTCCTAGTAGTGTCGTCACATGCAAATTGTGTTGCACCTTCTCTACAGTAGCCTTCCATTGTTGTTGTTGGTGGTAGCGGGGGTGACGGCTGAGGCCCCTTGTTCTTGTGGTTAGGGCAGGTGCAATATGGATCATTGTAGAGTGCCTTTTATGAATTGGCACTATTGTTGTTGTCGTCCTATTCGTCGTCCTTGTAACCGCTGCAAACTTCCCTTTCTAGATCAAAGATATGGTCCTATAGGTAGTAGATGTACTCCGCATGCGGATAAATAGGTCGAGAATCGACCCACCTAGTGAACCCATAGTTTTCTTTGATCAAGGAAGACTGCAATAAGTATGTCATGTAAATTGTATAGAAGAGGAACATATTGAAGAAACAAATAGTAATAGCAATTACCCATGCTCACATGCATTTAAAGAAATGATGACCTCCATCTATTCCCTCGGTGAACATCTGCACTAGGCAGTCCTCACCATGCATGCATTTTGGCCACTCTTCTTTCCGTTCATCGTATCCTCTCAGTGGTGCCTCTTTGGTGAAATCACTTTTGTTCTCAACTGGGAACCTCTCATAAAGAGCTTCCTCAAAGAAATTAGGACCAAGAGAACCCTCCCACACAATGGCAGTTCCCTTCTCCTTTCTTCTCCCTCTGGACGACCCTCTAGACATTGGTACTACAACGAAAGAAAATACTAGTTGGGCAGTAAGTAGCAATGCATCCAGCATTGCGTATATATAGGCAGAGGCAGGTTTAGTTGTCATTTCAATGTGTTATAACTAGTCACAAGAAGCCTAATTAGTTTCACTAAAGAGCGTATTTCAATGGACACTGAAAAGTCTTGATTTGTTTCCTGAAAATTCTATTCGTCATTGATATGATAAATCACTAAAAAGCCTAGATGCTATAGGTGTACTATGTAAGTGAAGTGATAAATTGCTTCTCTCATCGTACTTCTCGTCCTTGTAACTGAAAAGTCTATTTTCATTGTCTAAAAAGCCTAGATTCATTCACTGTTACTAAAAAGCCTAGATCCTTCTGCAAAGTGTCTGTACGATACGGTTGGACTATACACGTTCTAATGAGTTTCTCTTGTTTTAGGAGCATCCACGGTTACAAACAGAGACATCATTATATAATCCAAACATTTAATCTTTCAAAGAGCACAATACAACCACATCGAACATCACAATCAATATAACATATCCTATATAGTCCAAATAGTCCATAATGTCCATACAGTCCCAAATAGTTATAGGAAAGTAACTACAAAGTCCATAGTCTTATCCCCACTGCCTCCTAGTCTTACCCTTACCCTTGTGACCAAGAGCGATGGTACCTAGAGTGTAAGGGTTAGGTGGACGGCATCGCCTAGTGCCTAAAGGCTATGTAGGCTAAGTCGAGGGGGCGTCCTGGAGCTAAGATGGGCCAAGCTCCTCGTGCCTCTGGTCCACATCATCATCGTCATCGTCCTCATCCTCGTCCCCTATAGGTGCTTGGCTAGAGGAACCTAAGCCTCCTTTGCCTGTGGAAGGAACATACACGGCTTGCATCGTGGCTGTCCTACAACCACAACGAGCAGCCGCACGGCGTAGCCGAAGTGACAGCCTCTGTTGTACATAACTATGTTAACTGAAAGAATCTAACGTATTAATAATATGTTTGAAAAAAATATTTTGAATCTTACATCTAGGAAGCTACGCGTGTCGTCATCCCTGACTCTCGGATAAAAGCGCTCAATGTCTTCAATGGAGCATTTGAGGGTATTGCCCTGCAACAAAGTTCTCAGTAATAATACTTCTCAACAGATAGCAACAAGTTTTGTTTTCTTTTGTAGAAGAAAAATCCACTAAATAACTACTAGGACTAAACCCATCCGAATTTGTACCGTCACCTATAGGTCATCACAATATCCATTTGGTCATGCATCAAACTCCATCCAGTCCTCTTCTGAAGGCATGATTATGTTGCATGATTGAATTAATTATAAGGATGCTACGACTCGAAGGTGCCACTAACTAAAATAGATACCTCTAACACATAATGTATTGGTATGCAACTTAACATAGAAAAATAAGGCAATTGACTTACCACTCTATCCAAGATTGGTCCTGTCTCCACCTGCCTTCCTACACGAGTAGCTAGATTGGTCGTACGCTGTCTTTTCATCGTCGAAGGACTCGATGTTGGCGTAGTCATCTTCTGTCCATTGTAGCCTCAGCCTACAACGTGTTGCACATTGGTACCAAGCTTGGTAGCACCTGAACTCACGGTTCATGTGCGGCTCATTGTTCTCATCCATGTTGTCGTGTAACAGCTCCCATTGTTCAATGTAGTACTGGTGGTGCTTCTCCCAGTCAAAAATCTTTCTGTTCTTCTGATGATCCAACCTACACATATGTCATCATTACTTCAATCCATGTACATGTCACCATATTAATAGAAATGAACCATCACGAGACAATTGAAATAGCAAAACACTTACTTGTGTAAGTCAATGCCAGTTGAGAACAGAGCCGTTGGCCAAAGCTGTCTCACTCCAAATTGGCGTGCAACTCCATCTGGTAGGTGGAACTCGACATCATAGAAATAGATTAGAGGACACCTCATCCTATAGAAGTCATCGTCGCAACCACACATGTTGCTCAACTGCTCCTACGGCACCTGCAACATGTCCAAACAAGATGTTAGATGCTATACTAAACCATTTCAAACTAGTATGGGAAATAAAATTTACTTACACTAGACGCCGTGAGCATGTCTAGATCGTTCATGAACTCAATGTATGCCCGCTGTAACCTCACATGCGGAACCCTAACCAGGTCCCAAAGGTACGCCCACATCGACTGCCAACATGGGGGCTGATCTAGGAACCACTCACGACGATCCAAAACCTTGGGACGGCCAACTAGTAGACGAGCCCACATCCACAACTGGAGCAGGTACACGTATCCACATGTGATGCTGAGGACAAAGTCCGACGACATGCCTCACAAAGCTGCCGGTAAAGAAAACCCAACACAGCAAAACCCCAGCTGTACTGACCCACCTAGTCCCAGTCACTGAGGTAGTGGACCCACATCCACGATGTAGTGTCACATGTGGCGTCGGGGAAAAGAACATAGGCAAATAGGTGTAGGATCCATGCCCTGCAGTAGTACCCAACTGTCTCCTCATCTGTCTCCTCGGGGCACTGTTCGAACTCTTGCCAGAGCTAGGAGATTAGAACTCCAGAAGTGTGAGCCCCTTGCTTGCCAACCTCACGCCCAAGAAAGGCATCTACTCGTGCTCTCCAACCTTCTGACCTGCACTGCCCAGTCACTGTGTTGCCGTGAATGCTCAGACCTAGCATCTTCTGACAGTCCTAGAGCGTGACCGTCATCTCTACAAAAGGCAAGTTAAAGCTGTGAGTCTTCAGCCGCCACCAATATTTTAGACAAAGCAAGATTACATGTCAAAAAGACAAGCACATGAACAAATGTGTGGTAGAACCGTCTAATCTAATGCCTCCTAGGAGTACTGGTCTTCCATTAGACACTAAGTACTGAAGGGAGGGCACCAAATTACGCAGTTCCATCGAGCACACCCCTAGGGAGAACCTGAAAATCCACATTTTTCCATCAGGATCATAAATAAGAGAATAAAGCCTACAACATTCTTAAACCATTTCTTACATCACTTGCCATATAACATCAGAGTATAATATTTATCATTTATAATAGCAGAATATGAACATGTGATTAGAGTTATGAACAATTTAAGTTAACAGTGGAATATAAACATGTGATCAGAATTACAGCGGAAATAAATATCTATTCATGACATGATGAAGCATTGATATGTAAACTATGACAACAGATTATAAAATTTCCATTTATAAAAACATTTAGGGAGAGTTATAATTAAAAACTATGATCATAGCGTAAAAGAAATCCTCTCTGAGCCTACCAGGAGGAATCCACACACAAAGGTCAGCTCTAGCATCCACCTGTCACCTGCAACAGGGGGAAATAAAACCTTGAGTACTCAATTGTACTCAGCAAGACTTACCCGATAGGAAGAAAGAAAAGACTCCAAGGATATGCAAGGCTATCTAGCTTGTGGGTTTATTGCATCTGCAGGAGCATTACTAAACATGCGTCCTTATATTCAATTTTATTAGTAGTCATCATTAGTTCATTAACCAACCATTCTATGTAAGCACCTATATTACTTTCAAGCAGATGGTAAGCAATAAGAGTCATTTTACCATCTTTCATCTTCTAGTTCTTACTACGTTGCTAGACTGTAGACAAGTCATACCAGAACGCCAGCAATTTGCGAATCAATGCCCCTAGCTAAGTACCCCAAAATACACACCCCGCTTGTACCCTAGGCATAAGTAGGATCAACCCATTACCCTCCTATCATGGGGTCTAGGCCCTCGTCCAAACTTGGACAACAAGCCCCAGCCCCTGAGTCCTGGACTCAGTACGGTGCAAGGACCTCCACCCAAAAACCATCCTGAAAGTCGGTCCAGAAAGAACTAAAACCCATGACAAGAGAGTAACAAGTCTTCCTTACGCCCATACCTAAATATGTGCTCGGGATAATAAGTCGGTGACCTACCTAGAACCTAATGCAACGGTCGGTCCTTAACCGACATAGACAGGGAAAATGTGTAACCAAGCTATGCCCTATTGGCCGCAGGACACAACCTCTTACACCCACCAATATCCATACCATATCCCTGCTCGGTCTCTATTTTTTCTTTCCACCATTTTATCATAAGTGATAAAAATATAGTAACAACAATAATATATTTCCTATCTCTCGCGAGTGACATGCAATCGCTCGACTTCTATCGGAGTCCTGTAGCATAGCAATCTACACGATCCTATCATACTAGTAAGACTCATAGGATAAAGATTTATATATGCAAGTGGGTTTCATTCAACTCCTTAAAACTTAATGCGCAACTATAATTTAAAGTGTAGAAAAAGTAGGGGTTATGCACCGGGGCTTGCCTAGGTAAAATATAACCAAAAGTGAGCATTCCATCTTGGCGACATGATCCCTAAAAGTACCATTTCACCAGCAACTCTCAATGACTCCACGATCCATCGTCGTCCCTATTATGGTATGCAATGCGATGTAGAGTTGATGCAACAGTTAATTAACCAGGCAACAACAACTCTTAAAACATAGTACATACTACGAACTAACAAGCTAGCTCTAATGACTAACATACTAATATACGTATCAACATCGTCAAGAAAGTTATCATTTCCCGACAAGTGTTTTTGTTATACAAACCCAAGTTGTTTCGTTATTCCGTTCTATCGATTTAATCTTTATTCGCAATAGGGCATTATTATCAATCTAGCAAACTAATTATTCTGGAGCTACAAAAATTATAGGGAGCAACTAATAATATTAGTAATTTACTTTAAAATTTTTAGAGTCAACATTTTAAAATAATTAGAGCAACCCTAGAAACATTTTAAAACTAGATAAACCAATTACCCTAATAGATAGATCATGATTTTAGGAGCCTAACAAAATTGGTTTTATAATTTTTGGACAACTACACAAATTTATATTCATTTTACAAGTTTACCTTATAAGCTAAATTAGAAATTGCTCTAGAAATCGAAAAGGGCCGGCGTCCATGACCTTGGCCCAACACGAAATGCGCACACGTGGTCTAGTGGAGGCTAGCAGCCCACACGGACACGTGGCCTAGGTGGGGCGGGGCGCGCATGGCCCAGCAAGCCAAACGCGGACGCGCAGCCTAGGCACGGACGGCAGCAGGCCGGCAGCGCAATTCGGCCCTTAGGCGCGCGCGCGGCATGAGCGACCCAGGTGCGGTAGCGACAAGCCAGCCCAGATGGGGTGCTGAGCAGGTCGTAGCCACGAAGGCGCAGGGTGAGCAGCCCACAGGCTGGCCCATGCGCGACGGCAGTTTTGCAAAAACATCCCAATGCTTCTATCTAATTGGTATGCTACTGTTCATATGAGTCACAGCTTCACACCTAGCCCCTTGAAAAATCTTTCATTTATAGTTCTACGTCCTCACCTCCACCTCCAGAGCAGATTACACGCGGGGAAGCCATCACCAGTGGCCACATCCGGCTGTGAGGTCACCGATGGCGGTAGGGAGGCGGCATCACAGCTTACCCGCTGCCGGGCGCACCCACTGGTGGACGCGGCTCGACCATAGCTGGAGCGTGGAGCCCTGGCCAAGCGTGTCCACCCTCGGGAGGGGTGGCACAGCGATGAGGGCGCGCCGGCGGTGATGTGGTGGTATGGGAGGAAACGTAGAGGGTCTACAGCTCTAGCGTGGGGCCGAGGGGGTGCGCGCACGCTCGTGAGGGACTAGGCCACGGACGGGCGACGGACGGCATGGCCACAATGACGGTGCTCCAGGGCTCGTGTGGCTATGCCGTGGTGGAGGGGTAGGGAGGGCAGCGCTGTGGGCTTGCGCATGCAAGGAGCCGGGCGACGGTGCAGCAGTCGCGATTGGAGGCGACGTGGTGCTGCGGCCATCTTAGTCGTAGGCACGAGCAGTCGTTGCCCGGTCGGGCGCTCCATGGTGGCGAGGAGCAGAGAAGGGAGGGGCGGCGCTGCGGGCACATGGGAGAGGCAATGGTCTAGAGTGGGCTGTGGGGGCTCACGTGCACTCGCATCGAGGATGGCCGGCATAGGTGGGTGTAAGGTGCGGCGACTGTGGCCTCGGCAAAAACAAAGTTGAGCGCACGCCAAGCAGGCAGGGAGGGAATGCAAGCAAAGTAGTACATGGCAGCAGCAGTCCGGCCATCATTCTTAAGGGCGCTCTCCGAGAAAGGACGCGAGGGAGCATGCGCACATGGCTCCTACTGCGCTCGTTTAGTGCGGCAGCGGCACCAAGCAAAGCAATCGAGGATAGGGAAAGGCTGGGCAGCAATGCAAATAAATCAGATGACTAATTAAGAGCAGGGGAAAGCACCACCGTCGTATCGGCGAGATGGGTGAGATGAGTGGCCAGCGGCACTCTCGTTTTTATTTCTATTTTGTTCATATTAACTTTTAAACTAATAGCATCACATTGACACTCGAACAAGCATACCCTCATATTCACGATGTTCATGTCTTGCTGATGATATAATCTTTCCTGTTTATATTTTATATTATTCTAACTTCTAAAAATTTATTTTCTAAAACAACTTTATGCATGTACGAGCATAACTAAAGCTCTAAGGTTTTATTATTTAGCAAATTTTACTTTCTACAAATTTTTGTTTATAGAAATTGTTTTTTCATGCCTAATCAAATAAACAAGCCATTCGCTATTTATTTGCCATCAGGCATTTTTAAGCACTAGTCCACATGTCATACTAACTCATAGAAACAAAATATCTAGGAACTAATTAACCCGTTGTTTAATATAATTTGCCAAAATTGACACTTTTAAACATAAGTTAAATTTTAAAATCTGAAAAAAATCATTTCGGTAAATCCTCTTAGGTCTAAACCTCGGTGCTAAGCAAGCTCGTAACACCAGAGGTGTTACAAAATAGCCATGAATGGAGGCAATGATAGAAGATAATACCTATCAACCAACATAGTTATGGCCGCTGAGTTGAACTTGGGCAACCCATGACGAACCTGAAAAGAGATGACATCCAGGCCAGCTCTTTGTAGGAAAGGAGTGTACCTATTGTCGTACTACATGTCCAAGAACCCATTGTGGGTTCTAGGACAAAGGAGCGAAAGGCCCTGCATGGAATAAAACATAGTCTCCTGTTACTTCATGAACACATGTACGCTCACAAAAATTTGAACAAAATATATAGATTATTACCTGCCCCTCCACTATGAGACGTCCTCGGTGGGTCGCCTCGTACGTCAGGTCAAGCAAGTGGAATTGCACCATCCTACAAAAAAATCAATGAAATAGAAATTCAATATATAATGAAATATAAACTTAGAAATGTACAAGTAATTGACACAATTACAAGCATAAATTGAGACATGCATAATTAATTGAATGAATACAATAAATATAAAATAATGAAAACAACCAAGTCGCACCTCACTAATCTACCAATGGCAAGTTCGTGAATTGTGGCCCAATCTACCATACTTGTCGCACTCGTACTGCTCAGGGTCAGTAAGAAATGGGGTTCCTCTCCCACGCCTCGTTCTTCTGGGTATCTGATCCATAATCATCATGTGCCTCGTGCTCTTCCTTGATCCACGCTTGTTCCAATGGTAAGCGGAATCCGTAATGTACTTTGTCCTATCATATGGAGGACACTCTCTAGGGTCCCGAAAAGGCACAAAACGAAGGCTCCATGTGTGCACAAGCGTGTCGACACTGAACTCATGAGGTATCCTACTCTCGATATTATAGTTGTGATGCCTAGCTGCTGCCACCAAATGAAAACATAGAAAGTGGTACTGCCTTGGTTTACCATAAGTGCATGTGAAATCTTGGAGGATTACCATATGCATCATTGACCCTCAGACCTCACTATCGGACGTTGTACCGCCCGTATGCTTGACCTGATAAGTCCTCGTGGTGTGGTCAAAACATGTAACCTCATGTGTGCCAGCCCTTTCACTTGCCTTCTCTAGGTGTGCCTTTGGTTTCAGAGTCCATATCTCTCCATCACTCTGCAACTTCAATGCATGGGTGTGTCTATCGTTGAACTAGGCAACAAGCTTATAGAAGGTGAATTGAATGATTACATTCACGGGCATACCACGTATCCCTAATAGCAACTTATTGAATGACTCTGCCATGTTGCTACACTAAAACTCGTACCTCCATCCACCGGCGTCGTGAGCTCTTATCCATTTCTCCAAATCCAGCATCAAACTTGTGAGCCATTGTCTACCTTGTGCATTTGATGCGGTTCTACCCTGCTCCAACTTTTTCTGAAAGTACTTGTCCTCAAGCTGTCGAGCAGCCTCCTGGAACAGATCAAAGTTATCCTTCACACCATCCTTCCGGAGCAGATTCTCGGTAAGGTGCTGAGTACACCAATGATGGTGCAAAGGTGGATACCCCTCTATCTGCTCTCGCACGGCATTAAGTATGCCCTGGTGCCTATCAGATATGATGCCAACCTCCCTGCTAGGCCCAACCACATGTATCCAGACTAGCCTCAAAAACCATCCCCAACTGTCATTGTTCTCCTTCTCAACCAAAGAAAATGCCAAAGGAACCAACTTGTTGTTCGCGTCATAGGATATGGCTATAAGAAGTGCGCCCTAGTATTTACCAATCAAGAATGTATCGTCAATGGAGAAGAAGGGACGACAGTGCCTAAAGGCCTCGACACACTAAGGGAAGCACCAGAAAGCACGGAAGAATATTTGCCTCTCCATCCTTCCATGTATTTGGTTTTGGGATGTACTCATAATGCATGCATGGATTCACCGCTTTGATTGCATTGAAAAGTACTGGCAGTTGCTCATACCCATCCTCCTAGTCCCCATATATCATCTTCCACGCTCGCTGCTTAGCCCTCCAAGCTTTACCATAAGTTATCACATAACCTCCAAACAACGCCTCAATGGTCCTAATAATTGTCATAACCTTTATGTTGGGTTCTCCCTGCAATATTTCCATCAACCGCATGGCAATGAGGGTAGATGCAGCGGCGAAGCCAGTGCATATGTGTTGGGGTCATGTAACCCTGATAACTTTGTACGAATCAGTGGAACCCCGCATATTCCGACCAGCTACGACCCCATCAAATTGAGTTCATGAATCTGTACGACCCCGGTAGCAGTTTAGTCTAAATTCACCGCTGGGTAGATGTCAACTATCGATGCTTTAGTGTCAGCACATGGTCAGCACAAATGTGTGGCCCAAGAACTTTTGTGATCTTCCACTTTCTGGTGACCTTTTGCTTCCTTGCACAAACCCTCCATGGGTAGCGTTCTTTATCACACACAACTGTGTAACGGCGCTCCACATATGAATGCAAGACCTTGTAAGGTCTCTTTCGTATCACTGTAAACACCTACAACCACCTCTTCATTGCAGGGAGGTCCTTGAATACCCTCCCATTCTCAATTACCATGTTAGGGCCGGCTTCAGGAGATTGTAAGAACTCATCATCATGTCCTTCTACACATGTCTGATCGGAATGAGCAAGATCGCTGAACTCATGAACTCTAGGATCACGACGGCTAGGAAAGATACGCCTCAGCATCTCAACATCACTCTCTGTTAGCTCTCCAACAGGACGATCATCATCAGAATCAAGAACCCTTGCCATCTCATATGGCTCCAAATTATTTATAATTTCAACACTATTAGAGCCACAAAATCCATCTCCACATAGCACTTGCGCAGCAACAGTGGGCATATCCATATTGTCAAGAATGTCTACTGCAACATAAGTAGAAAAATAAGAAAAGAATAAAAAATTGGATGTAAGGAATGGGGTAAGCTCCCAATAATCATGCGGATAAGACACTCACTCGGATGATTCTGTGTCAAAGGGATCTCATGAGGAGGATCTGCCACAACATCATGAGTCTGACAAGCATCTTCAACTAGCATATTGGGGGCAGATTGAGCATCAGGAACCATAGGTGCAACCTCCACATCCATATCAAGTTTCAGGACGGGAGGATCGAAGTGTGTCTGCTGACCCATTGGTGGGAAAAACCCATGAGGGGTGGGATCAACTAACACCCGACGCACAACCACGTCCAAACTTTGAAACTGGCACTTCATAGCCGATCTAACATAGTTCTCCTACTGGTATGCACACCCAATTAGGATCATCTTCCTAAGGATGTTGGGAGGGGAACCTAGGTGAAGTACACTCTCCACTGCGATGCCATCATCATCATCAGCTCCATGGCAATATAGCTCCTCCCGAGCCCTTGCAACCAACTCACTAAACGATGGCTTCTCATTGAATAACACAGGCACGTTTTGCATCTCAACAAATTCAACATATCCATAACGATCTCTTCCCACGGTGCCTCCATGATATATGCTCACTAGATTATCCATCTAGTAGTTCAAACAAAAATTAAAATACAGTTTGTTTAGTCCCAATTAGCTGTTATATAGTACCTCTCTAATAGATACTAACCAACTACACCATAAATAATTATGTCACTAGCTATCTAACTATATTTATCTAACTATGTTTATCTCACTAACCAAATCAACTAGCTATCTAACAACTATATCTATGTACCTATGTCACTAGTTATCTAACTATATTTATCTAACTATATCTATCTCACTAACTAAATCAACTACCTACATCATGTCATTTACTAGAAACTACCAAATAATCTAAGTAGCACTACAATTCAAGCTAACTAAGTACCTACATTGCATATTCAAAAAATTTACCTATCCAAGTTAATGCAACGATGCGACGCGGAGGTCGCGGCGCGCTGGGAGCAAGGGCCATGTCGCGGGCAGGCGCGGGCGCAGCCGGCCGGGGCTACGCGCAGTGGCGGCGGTGCGGCAGCACTGGTTCGGGGAGCGTCAGAGAGAGAGGAAGAGATAAAGGAATGGAGGGCCCATACATAAGACAGGGCTTGGCGCCAATAACCACGGCGCAAGGTTGACGCCAAGATCTACGGCGCCGAGCTCGGCGCCAGGATCTATGACGCTAAGCTGTCTGCCAAGTCACCACCACGTCTATGTCGAGCCCAAGACCTAGGCGCCAAAATCTATAACGCCGAGACATGTAAGCTCGACGTCACCAATAATAACGCCGAGATAAGGGTCTAGATTTTAAAATCATAACTCTAGAGATATATTTGTGAAAATAAAAAAAAGGCTAAAAAACAAAAAAAAATGGTTTGGATTGCGCGTGCGTGCATGCGGGCGCTGCTTCTGCATGCATACGTGTGGCACCTGTGCATGTGCGCGGGCGTGCGTGCGAGCGGGAGATGGGAGGCACGTAGGCGCCTGGAGGTGTCGGCCACGAGGGTGCCCATTACTCGCCTCGGGACTCGCAATGAGCTCGCTCGCAAGACTAGGGCCGCGTTTAGTTCATCCGCCGATTCGGCGCCGCCCAAAAAACAGGCGCACTGTAGCTGCAGTACTATTTTATTTTTATTTGATAATAATTGTCCAATCATTAACTAATTAGGTTTAAAACGTTCGTTTCGTAGAGTACAACTAAACTGTGTAATTAGTTTTTGATTTTGTTAATATTTAGTACTTCATACATATACCGCAAGTTTGATATAACGGGAAATCTTCTTTTTACATAGTGTCAAATTTTGAAAACAGGGAACTAAACAAGGCCAAGGAGCTGCAGCAGCGCCCCCGCAGATCCCGGGCGGGGCAGCACCTGCACCTGCATGCCACCTGCACAGCACCGGCGCAGACCCACCACCCCGCCCGCCGTCCAATCGCTACCGGTCAAGTCCCAGCTCGATCGATGGCATCGATCAGCACGGCATGGCCGCGCGTGTGCGTGCGTGCGCGCCTGCCTGTATTTGCGGCAGCACCGGTCAGTGTCCCCATGCGCGCGCGCGTACTCCGTGCATGTGCACTGCAGTCTACTAGCTCCTCTGCCTACGCGGCGGTCAAGCAAGGGCCTGTTTAGTTCCCTTCAAAACGCTAAATTTTTCAAGATTTTTCGTCACATCGAATCTTTGGACACATATATGGAGCATTAAATATAAATAAAAAATAAAACTAATTACACAGTTTAGACGAAATCCACGAGACAAATTTTTTAAGCCTAATTAGACTATGATTAGACACTAATTACCAAATAACAATGAAAATGCTACAGTATCGTTTTGCCAAAATTTTTGATAACTAAACTGAGCCCAAGTGCAGGTAGGCAGGCACTACCCACGGCTGCCATGCCGTCGTGCTTCGTGCGCGCCCATGTGCATGCCGCGCGCTTCCTTTAAGTAGCTCGTTCCAACACCAAAACTTTAGGCCGCATCCAATATTTAAACACATACATAAAATATTAAATATAGATTAAAAAATAGTTAAATACACATATTATAACTAATTTACTAGACGAATTCTTTAAACCTAATTAGTCCATGATCAGTGCTACAGTAATATATGTGCTAATAATGAATTAATTAGGCATAATAAATTCGTCTCCAGATTTTATAATTTATTTTTTTATTAATATTCGAATACACATACAATATCTCTATATAATATTTGATGTGACGACTAAAACTTCATGCCTTTGAAACTCAACGAACCAGCCGTGGATCGTCATCATCGGGGTCTCCCACGCACTCCACCATCCTCTTGCCCGGCCTGCTGCCCTTTCCTGTCCTGCCGACCAGCCATGCTTTCTACTGTGCTAGTTATAGTTGCTGCTGTGTCCTAATTTTCAATGGACGTCAATCACCTCCGTACCAATTAATGCAAAAACGTTATTCCTACTGCTTCATCAGCAGCTAAATAACTGTCGTTCTTTGTTTTTTATCGTAAATTTGATTAGATTTATAAAAAATACGTATAATATTTATATCTTTAAATAAATTTATTATAAAAATAAATTTAATAATCTATCTAATAATATAAATTATATATCATAAATATTAATAATTTTTTATATAAAATTAGTCAAAGTTATTTTCTCGGAAAGCGAGAATGACATTTATTTAGAGACGGATAGACTATACCCTAAAACAAGTTACTGCTAACTACAACAGTTGTAGTATGATAAGAGGGTTTTCGGGTCTCTAGGAGTTATACCTAACCATATTAAAAACTTGTTTGGTAGAGCTCTGCGTAGCTCCAACTCACCCGTAAAGCCAGAATGATAATAGAAGGGACAGTGAAGATTGCTGCCCTACGAGGAGCTGAAGCTAAAATGAGCCCTCCAATTTGGGATCTTAGTATAATTGTCGGATATCTATACCCGGGTATCCAAGCCAAAGGATTAAAGAGCACCACGTCGCCTCATTCGATGGTTAAAGACGCAACTACGGCCTCGTCCGACTCCGAGAGTGAAGTTTCCGCATCGTCCGACTCCCAGGGGCCGGGACACGCCTCGTCCAGTCCCACGGGGAGGGCCCCGCCTCATCCGACCCCCGTGGGTCAGATTTCGTCTCGCCGGCTCCCAGGGAGCGATTTCCGCCTCGCCCGATCCTTGGGGATTGGATGTGCTACCGGATCAAAGTAGTGATCCCAGGGTAGGCTCGAACCGCTTCAACCACTACAGCATGGAAGCGCACGCCCGGGAGCACATCTCGGGCATGTTCTGATGCAACTGGCGGTCGCATCGGGCCATGCTGGGAAACTCACGTCGCCCATCGCGTCAACAGGCCAGCACTGTGCTGCCAACTCCCTGCCTGACCATCGTCCAACGCCAGTCAACCGGCGTCCGTTGACTGGCACTGTACCGTTAGCCACCCGTATGGCTTCTGTCAGAGGACCCTCTGACCATTCTGTCCGCTCGGATGGGACGACAGACAAGAATGGCGCATGACGCCCGCACGTAAGCTGCAGCGGCCAATAGGACCCTGGTACGATGTCGTTGCCACCATGATCTATAGAGTCAGCGGGACCCATGTGAAGAGGAGAACAACGCACCTCCGGGAGCCTTATTTCTCTTTCCTTTTTTCCTCTTCCCTTCGGCTGTAACCCTGCTTTCCCTTGGCCTATAAAAGGGAAAGTAGGGCGTCCCACTAGAGGAAGGGTGATTCATCGAACAAACACACCGCATCACACCCGAGACTTGGGAGGTACCTCCCTCCCTCACCAGTTTGTAACCCCCTATTACAAACTCAGCGCTAGTAACACGAGCAGCTCGAAACTGGACGTAGGGACATTCGGCCCGAACCAGTATAATCTTTGTGTCATCTTAACACACCATCCGAGTCAGACGCGGAATATACAAATTTACTAGCTGGTGCTTACTCGAAACACCGATAGTTGGTGCGCCAGGTAGGGGCCTTTTGCGCGTTTCAACATCAACACCAGGCCTCGGATGGCTAGTCACGACATCAGTTGAGTCTCGGGCGCCCACGTGCGCTTCGAGGACCTAGACATCATCGTCATGGCGGAGGGAGAGCTAGTGAGAGCGCCTGTCATTGCCCAACCCCTCCACTCCACCGGCCTCAACACGATCACCGAGGCACTCGAGGAGCTATGGCTGCATGTGCCGGAGGCCCGTACCCCCGACAGTGGGTAGCTCCTCGACTTCAACTACGGAAGGTTGGAGCGTCAGCTCGGTGTCTTCCTAGGACCCTAACCATCCTGGGATGACCTACGCCACCTCACCTTCTCATTCGCCAACATCGTGACCTAGCTTACCGGGGAAGAGCCGCTCTCCCCAGAATATCTCATTCGGAGCACCACGATAGTGCTCCCATTCAGTCTCTGCAACGCCGCAGAGACCGTGTTTCATCCCCCACAAGCAATGAGTTCATGGGGGTGATCGAATATGTCGCATAATCTTTCCATGACCTCCTCATAGAGGAGCTAGAGTCGCTATTTGGCTCTGACTCCAGTAGGAGGAGCCATCACCCCTCTCGTCAATGTTTTATGACAGGTACCCCCAAGGGGCATGTCGAGAGCATCCAGAGGAGGAGGCTACCCCGACCAACAACCTTGACGACAAGGTCGAGGGGGATGCAGGAGCCCCACCTCGCCTATGGGTGGAGCAGCTGAAAGCCCGACACCTAGAGCTTGAGGAAGCATGACTCCAACTCGAGAAGAAACGCATGGAGCTCGATCGTGAGATCGAACGCCACAGAGACACAGGACGCGCACGCGCCATGGCCATGACGTGAACCGAAGGATCATCGAGGATGATCAAGCACTCCCACACTTCGTCTAGGCATGCTAGAACATCATTGCTGTGGTAGCCTTGCTTAGGGGGCTTCCGGAGCCCACGACACCCAAGGATCGATGGGCCCACCATGAGGTTCGAACACTGCTCGATCATACGGCTGTGTAGCAGGCTGAGAGCTCGCTATCTCAGTGATGGGAGCTCGACACCAGCCAACACTCGCCCTCTATGTGGCCCGATAGGGATGCAGCAGTCCACCAAATGTTGCACAGTGGTAGGTCGCGCATCATGGTTCTGGTGCAGGAGCGCCTCAGCCGTAATTGTGATGCGTGTGACACCCTTGATGCCCGCCGGTGTACCCGCAACAATGCGGGGTAGGGGGCTAGCCACGGTTACCACCCTCGATGGGTCAGACGATATGACTGCGAGGAGGACCGGAGTCATAGCCCTGAGCCGACGGGGCCTAGACTTTCAGTTGGCATATCCTCAAGGCAACACTCCCACCCCGATACCGCCCGCCGACTAACGTCCCAAAATACTCTGGGAAAACAAACCCTGGCTTGCGGCTCGAGGACTACCGGCTCGCATGCTAGGTCGGTGGTGCGGTCGATGACAACTTTGTCATCCACAATCTCCCCCATGTTCCTAGCTGATTCAGGGTGAACATGGCTGGAGCAGCTTCCGCCCAACTACGTTTAGGGTTGGGCATACCTAAAACAAATCTACCTAGGGAACTTCTAGGGCACTTACACACGTCTTGGGAACCCTTGGGACTTGAAGAACTGCCGACAGAAATTGGGTGAGACTCTCCGTGAGTACATCTGACGCTTCTCTTGGCAGTGCAATGAGCTTCCCAATGTCGTCGATGTCAACATCATCGGAGCCTTCCTATCAGGGACCACCTGTGAGTCCCTGGTCCACAAGTTGGGATGTTAGGGCCCATGACCTACCAAGGAACTCCTCGACATCATGACCAGCCATGCTTCCGGTGAGGCGGCGGTTGGAGCAATTTTTTATCGCTCCAGAGGCAAGGCAAAAAGGGATGAGAACACCGACGAAGGCCCCTCCGAACGCTCCAATAAGAAGAAGAACCAGAAAGGGCGCGAGGGGCTTGCTCGTGGCCACCACCGAGTAAAAAGCCGATCGAGCGACGGTTGAGGGCACCCCCAATCACTTCTACAAGCTGCTCGAGGAGCCATGCCCAAACCATGCTTTCCCCATCAAGCACATGTACAAGGACTGCTCCCTCATGAAGCGTTTCTTCATCGGCGGCTCTAAGAAATGGGAGCAGAAGAAGAAGCCTGAGGTGGAAGCCGATGACATCAAAGAGAAGGATGGTGGCTTTCCATCGCTAGATGGCTGTCTCATGATCTTCGATGGGCCAGAGGCATATGGCTCCAAGTGCCAACAGAAGCTCAAACACTAAGAGGTCTACGTAGCTGAGCCTGTCATGCCTATTTTCCTCAAATGGTTGGGGTCTCTCATAACCTTCGACCGATCTGACCACTCGGATAGCGTCACACACCTAGGCAGGTACCCGCTCATGGTCGACCCTATCATTAGCATGAAGAGGCTCACCAAGGTACTTATGGATGGAGGCAGTGGCCTCAACATCATGTACGCTGAGACTTTTGATGCCATGGGCATCGACTGGTCGCGTATCAGGCCGACCATGGCACCTTTCCACAACATCGTACTGGGAAAGTAGGCCATACCGATTAGGCAGATTGACCTACCCGTCACCTTTAGGAATCCATCCAACTATAGGATAGAGACCCTCACCTGTGAGGTAGTCGGGTTCCCCCGGTCTGCCCGCCATTTTGGGGCGACCATGTTACGCAAAGTTCATGGTCGTCCCCAACTACACCTACCTTAAGCTCAAGATGTCGAGCCTGCATGGGGTCATCACCATTGGCACTTCCTTCTAGAGGGCCTATGAGTGCGAGGTCGAGAGCTGCGAGCTCGCTTCGGCAACCCTAGCTTCCGAGGAGCTCGTAGCCATCAGGAAGGACATCACCGAAGGAGAGCCCGACGCAAAGTGGGTGGTCGGATCCTTTGAGCCTATGGAGAACATCAAGGAGGTCCTCGTCGACCCTGACAACTCCGCCAATAAGACGGTGCGCATTGGCACCACCCTCTCCCCCAAGTAGGAAGGCGCGCTCATCGACTTCCTCCACACCAATCGATATATCTTCACATGGGAACCCTCAGATATGCTGAGAATTCCGAGGGAAGTCGCTGAGTATGCCTTGAAGATCAGGCTAGGCTCTAGGCCGGTCAAACAATGCCTTAGCCGCCTCAACGTGGAGAAGCAGAGGCTCATCGGTGAAGAAATTGCTAAGCTCTTAGCAGCCGGTTTTATCAAGGAAGTATACCACCCAGAGTGGTTATCTAATCCTATTCTTGTAAAAAAGAAAAGTGGAAAATGGAGAATGTGTGTCGACTACACGAGCCTCAATAAGGCATGCCCAAAGGATTCATTTCCTTTGCCACACATAGATCAGGTAGTTGACTCGACCTCAGGGTGTGAACCCCTATGCTTCCTTAATGTGTACTCCGGGTATCATCAGATCATGATGAAAGAGTCTGACCAGCTCGTGACCTCTTTCATCACCCTATTTGGGTCATTCTGCTACATTATGATGCTGTTCGAACTCAAGAATGTCGAGGCTACATACCAGCGCTGCATGACCAAATGCTTTGGAGACCTCATCGGGCAGACCATTGAGGCTTACATGGACAACATCGTAGTCAAGTCCAAGCATATCAACCAGCTCATGGCTAACCTAGAGCAGACCTTTAGGAAGCTCTAGGAGGACAGCATCAAGCTCAACTCCAAAAAATACATCTTTGGGGTCCCAAGGGGCATGCTACTTAGATTCATTGTCTCCGAGCGTGGCATCGAAGCCAACCTAGTAAAAATCTCAGCCATCATGAAGATGGGCCTAATTCCAAACCTAAAGGGAGTTCAAAAGATTACTTGGTGCCTCATAGTGCTTAGTCGCTTCATTTCATGCCTTGGTGAGCGGGGCCTCCCCCTTTATCAGCTCCTAAAGAAAACCGACCGGTTCGTGTGGACGCCTGAGGCTCAGGAGGCACTTAACAAACTCAAAGTGCTCCTAATGAAGGCCTCGATTTTGGTCCTGTTGGCTAAGGTAGAGCCCCTCCTACTCTACATCACATCTATGACTCAGGTGGTCAGTGCCGCCTTGGGTGTAGAACAAGGAGAAGAGGGACACGCCCTCAAGGTACAGCGCCCCGTATACTTCATTAGCAAAGTCTTGTCCAACTCCAAGACATGCTACCCCTTGATCCAGAAGCTCCTTTACGCCATCCTGATCACCAAGAGGAAGTTGTGCCACTACTTCAACTCACACCAGATGATCATTGTGTCATCCTTCCCCCTCGACGAGGTTATCTAGAACCGGGAGGCCACGAGGAGAATCATGAAATGGGCGCTCAAGCTGATGGATCAGGGTGTCATGTACGCCCCATGAATGGCCATCAAGTCTCAAGAACTAGCTGACTTTGTGGCTGAATAGACTAAGACCCAAATGCCACCGGCGGCCATCGATCAGGAGTACTGGATGATGCACTTCGATGGATCACTAATAAAGAAGGGTGCTGGCATCAGGCTTGTTTTTGTTTCCCCCCTCGGGGTGCGCATGAGGTAAGCAATTTGCATCCACTTCCCGGTTTCAAATAATGTGGCTGAGTATGAGGCACTCGTCAATGGCTTGCGCATCACCATTGATTTGGGCATCCGATGGCTTAACGTCCGAGGTGACTCATAACTGGTCATCGACCAGGTTATGAAGGAGTCAAGCTATCACAATGCCAAGATGGTTGTGTGTTGTCATGGAGTCTGGTAGATGGAGGACAAGTTTGACAGCCTCGAACTCAACCATATCCCGAGGCAACTCAACGAAGCAGCCGACACATTAGCGAAGATGGCATTGAGCCAAGAGCCGGTCCCTACCGGCATCTTTGCTAGCGACCTATATAAGCCCTCAGCCCGATACGAGGAACCCAAATAGGCTGGCCATGAGCCACCAGTTCTAGGCTCGAGGCCTGACCAACCCTCAGTCCCAACCAACCTAGAGGTCATGGAACTCATCGAAGACCTAGTGGCAGAGCCCAACCCTTCGACCGACTGGAGAACACCTTATCTTGATTGCCTCCTCCATGAGGTGCTCCCTACCGACAAGGCAGAGACCCAATGGCTCGCGCATCAAGCCAAGTCCTTCATCATCATCAAAGGGGAGCTCTACAAGCATAGCCTCACCGGGATCCTATAGCGCTGTATCCCCACCGAGCAGGGGAAGGACCTGCTAGAAGACATCCATGGAGGGGTCTATGGACATCACGCCGCACCTAGAACCTTGGTCAGAAACACATTCTGGAAGGTTTCTACTGGCCGACCATGGTGGCCGACGCTGAGCAGGGCATACGCACCTACAAAGGATGCTAGTACTATGCTCGGCAAACTCACCTACCGGCTCAAGCGCTCCAGACAATCCCCATCATGTGGCCATTCACAGTTTGGGAGCTTGACCTAGTAGGGCCCCTCAAGAGGGTGCCCGAGGGCTTCACGCACTTACTTGTCACTGTGGACAAGTTCACAAAGTGGATAGAGGCTCAGCCAATCACCATGATCAAATCTGAGTAGGCCGCATTGTTCTTCACGGACATCATCCACCGATTTGGAGTCCCAAACTCCATCATAACCGAAATGGCACACAGTTCATGGGGAAGAAATTCCTTTGGTTCTACGATGACCATCACATCCACGTTGATTGGGCTACCATGGCGCACCCCCCACATGAACGGATAGGTCGAGCATGCAAACGGCATGGTCCTACAAGGCCTCAAGCCTAGGATCTTCAATCGTTTGAACAAGTTTGGCAAACGGTGAGTCGCCAAGCTTCCTGTGGTACTCTAGAGCCTAAGGACATCCAGCAGTCGGGCAACCGGTTACACATCATTTTTCATGGTCTACGGCTCCAAAGCCATCCTACCAACTGACCTCGACTACGGAGCGCCAAGGGTCAAGGCCTACAATAAGCAGGGAAACGAAGCATCTTTGGAAGACGCCATGGACCTACTTGACAAAGCATGTGACATCGCCCTGCTCCGTTCAGCCAAATACCAGCAGGCGCTACAATGGTACCATAGCCAACGCGTGTGGGGTCATGCCTTTGGCATAGGCGATTTAGTCCTTCGCCGCATCCAAAGCAACAAAAATCACCACAGGCTTTTAGCACCATGGGAAGGACTGTACATCATCACAGAAGTACTCCGACTCGGCACCTACAAGCTCAAGACTAAGGACGGCAAAGCCATCGCCAACGCCTAGAACATCGAACAGCCACATCACTTTTACCCTTAGTCTTCTAGTTCCAAAGCTTTCAATATGCTTATCAAACTAAGTGATGTTTCTGCAAAACCAAAAAATGTTACCTTCTATCGGGTTCGCTTCCGATCTGATCGGATTGCAGTAATACCCAACCTCGGCAACTACCTAGAAATACACAGAAACATTTTCTCATCCAAATCTCCTTTTTATGACAAGACCTAGAAATAAGAATTGCCAAAAACTAACGATGAGTAAAACTGGTCGGAGTGCAAAAAGCCTACGCCCCGACGGCTATGGCATCGCTTTGCTCACCAGCGTGATCATTACTTAGTCGCTCGCAACCTAAGTTTCTATTGCCTTAACATAAAACAAGGGTCAGATCGCAATGAACTTTATGTATATATATATACATATATATATAGGGGCCAAACAAAGTTTCCAGCCATAATAAAAGTCTTTATAGAAAGACCGATGCCAGACTCGGCTATCTAATTAAACATTCTTGGCAGGATTTCTTCTTTGAACTTCTTTGCTAGGTCTCACGCTGGGGGCTCCACTTCCTTCTCAATTTTGTCTAGCTCGGCATCAGTGTAGCTAGCCACAAAGCCCTCATCGATCACCGGCAGGTCGATGTCTATGTAGTGGGAGCGGGCAACGGCAAACGCGCAATGGACACCGGTGTGCAGGGCCTCCCTTGTGAGCGCACGGGCCCGATCCAAGATCTGGGTAACCTGCACTGCGAGTGAGCTCGTGTCCATGGCCGGGGCAACTCTGAGGTCATCAAAGACCAACCCAATGGCTGCACGTAAGGCGTCGTGGTTGTCGCTCTCCAACTGGAGTTGACCCCGCACCTCGAAGAGTTGCCTCTGAAGGGCTGCCCAAGCCAAACACCAAAGAGTGTCAGAAAATCGACTTTGAATGACAACCAAAAGGGTAACCAGAGCCTCACCATTCACTTGCTCCTCGAGGACCGTCTTCTCCCTCTAGAGCATGCTAACATCCTTGGCCAAGGCGGCGGCCAGGCCCTCGGCTTCTTCCTTCAACTTTTGCTCATTTTCGAGCACGCGCCGAGCAAGGTTGAGGGCTGAGCGGAGTTGTCCAAGCTCCGCGGCATCTTCCCTGGCCTTGACGACCGTAGCCTTGAGCTTGTCCTCATCCTTGTTCATGTGTTGACGGGCTTCCTATTCCTTGGTCTAGAGGCTCGCCACTTCCTCCTGCAGCCATGGCACTTCGACAGCAAGCCCCCAGACCTCCCTCTCCTGATGGAGGAATAGGGACTTCTCTCTGCTGCGCATCACAAGGGACTACGAAAAAGTCAGGTTAGAATCATATAAACAAGGCTCAAAAGTAGAAAACACGAAGACACAACAAACCTAGCCACCCAGGGCGATGTCATCCTTCAGCACCCCCAACGCATCAGTCAAGGAGCGGACTACGAACTCAAGTCCCGAGCGCACACTCGTCCAGTCCTTCTCCTCCACTAGGTCATCAAGGGTGAACACCGAATCACTCAAGTCTAGCCGCCTGGATAATCAGAGCTGGCCTCCTCCCCACGCAAGCGGATCGTTGCCCAGCTAGATAAGGGACTAGGAGGACCTAGCCCCAACCGAGGGGTCAGCCGTGGCAACCGTCGACGTTGGCCCGATGGGGGCTAATGGCACCCCCTCCGTCACCGGTGCTCCCTTAGGAGTGGACCCTCCGATGACTGAGGAAGCTGGCAGTACAGGCTCCAAAGTCTAAGCCATCGTTGCTTCCACAGGGGATGCCTCGATCACTCCTCATCTCGTCTGCCCCACTTCGGGCGCTGATTCCACGAGCGCCTCCCTGGCACAATCGGCACCTCTGCCTCCCCCGCTTCCTTAGGTCACGCCGTGTTCGCCTCGGCACCATCACAGTGTGCCCCTGGCACCATGCCAGCCAGCTCTCATGGGGTTGGCCGATGCACCAGGATCTTCTACGACGCCAACGTCAGGGGTCTGCGGAGGCCGGTCCTACGAAAAGCACCAACGTCACACAACAAAATCTAAGAACACAACAAAAGGACAAAGAAATTATTAACTCACCTCGACGCCATTACCCAAAGTCATTTTGGGGGTTGGCCGCTCAACTCTGACTCTGCCACGTCGATGATTGGCTGCTTCAATCCCCCGGTAGGGCCGATCAGAAAAGGGCAGACTTGCTCTGCCAACCTCAGGGGTACGTCCTCCCCCAATGATCTCGGAGGCACATTGGGGTCGGTCGGAGCAGGGTAGACTTGCTCCACCAACTTCAGGGGTGTGTCCTTCCCTGCCAATCTCAGAGGCGTGTCCTCCTCGGTTCACACCAAGGCGTGCTATGGAATCAGGGTCAAGTTGACCCACCCCACATCGGCCTGCTCGTCCTTGAGCACTAGCACACCCCACGGAATGTTAGGGTCCTCCTCCTTTTCCTCCTCCTCATCGTCGTCACTCTCCTCCCAGCCTTGTCGACGCCTTCCACGCTAGAGCTTCGCTCGCTCCTTCTTTGCCTTCTTTCGATCCTTCTTCGCCTTTGCCGCCTCAGCCGTGGCGCGGTTTGCCACCCTCCACGTCATGTCCTCTAGCAGTGGCGGGTCAGAATCACAGGCGATGAGGCTAGGCTACAAATTCTGGTGGTTAGAATTTGAGAACAGAGGAGGGGCGGCCAAGAAAAGAAACTTAAAGAAGGCTTACCAGTTCGACGAAACCCTCGTCCAGCCGCATCACGGGATGACCTGGGACTAGGTACACCGGGGCAAGATCCATCGATGGATCTGTCAGGAACTCCATCGCTGTAGGGACCGTGACGTCTAAGAGGGGGGTGTGAATTAGGCAACTTAAAAATCTAACTCTAAACTATGGTCTCTTTTTCTAACCCTAGCAAAACCTATACAATAGATAACCTATCTAAATGTGCAACTATGGTTTTGCTAGTGTGTTGCTGTCTCTACCGCAAAAAGCGTAATACGATCAATGTAAATGCGAAAGCTAAAGAGCAAGGTAGAGATATGCAAACTCCCGTCGATGACTTCGGTATTTTTACTGAGGTATCGAGAAGCGCGCAAGCTTCCTCCTAGTCCACATTAGAGCCCCTCGCAAGGAATCCCTCGCAAGGGCCAAGCTCCCAATCGGGTAACTCTGTGAATAGCCTTGGGCCTTCCCCACGCACAAGTGGGTCTCCGACGTACCTTCCGACAAGCCTCTCTAGGATGCTCCCCGCCGTCTTCACTATCAAGCTTCCGGCCAAAACGCCGCGGGCCTTGTTCCCTCTAGTATACGGTGGCGGCCACACCACAAATGCAGTTGGTGTGATCTCGCAAGACTACAAGCCCCTCCGATATACAATAATGGTGCTCGCAAGCACCGAGTGATAAGAGGTATACAAACCTCACTAAACACTAGACCTAAACCAAGAGCAAGTGCATAAGCGGTAATCTAATCAACATAAGCACTTCGCAAAGCACCTACGCTAATCACCTAATAAAACACTAAGCACTATGCAAGTGAATATCACTAAAATAGTGTATCAACACCCTTGGTATGTTTCCTCAGCTCCACACACCTCAAATGGCCAGTTGGGGGTCTATTTATAAGTCCCACTGAGAAAGTAGCTGTTGGGGACAAAATCCCACTTTTCTGCTACTGATCGGACGCTGGAGTCGTCCTGATCGGACGCATCCGGTCGTCCCGACTATTGGAGTCGCGAACAACTAATCGGACGTTGCCAGCGTCCGGTCACTTGCCACCGAACACGTCCGGTCACAAGTTCGCCGCTCTAGAACCTCTCTGTACTTGATCGGATGTTGTTGTCCTACATCCAGTCGGTTTGCCGCTAGCGTCTGGTCCAGCATCCGGTCGCTGCTGCTGTTGTTGAGCCTCTGATCGGAGCGTCCGATCGCTTTTCGTCCAACGTCCGGTCGCTTCTGTGAGCCCGTTTCTTTACGATCTTACGTGCAGCTTGGTTCCTATCTTCATGTTTGGACTTTACTTGATATCTTGAGTCTTCTCTTGTGCTCCTAAGGTCTTGCTTGAGATGTTGATCATCGGATCATCACATCGCCTTTGTCCAAGTCACGTCTTGCACCCTATTGAACTACAAAACAAACACTTGCAAATTCATTAGTCTAATTTGGTTGTGTTGGTCATCAAACACCAAAATCTAAAGTAAATAGGCCTAGGGTCTATTTTCCTTACAATCGCCTTATTGAGGCGCTGTGCCATTTTGCCGATGTTGAGAGCCTCGTCGGCGACCATCACCGTCCCTTCGGGCGAGGAATCCGACTTCATCTTATACATCGGAATGGGGCGTGCCATTAGTGGCGCTAGCCTCCTGACATGGTATGCTCCGATGACGCTGGTCCCACGAAGGCCGTGGCGCTTTAGAGTCACAACGGCCTTGAGCAGGTCACTGAGCCTCTTTTGCTCCTCTTGATGGGCCCGTATCTCCATGCCCCCAGCACCTCCTCGATCAGGCGGTCGGTGAAGATTAGTGGGGGGCAACATCGTCTTTCTTTAGGTAGAACTAGAGCTTATGCCACCCCTTGTTGGACTTCGACAAGGGGATGGACATATACTCCAACGCTCGACTGCCCCGTAGACGAATGCTCGCACACCCCATCGGCACCGCTTGCTCTGGCTTCTTCTTCTGTAGCTCGACGGTGAAGAAGTACTTCCATAGCTCGAAGTGGGGCTTGATCCCCAGATACCCCTCGCATAGCACGATGAAGGTCAAGACATGCTTAATCCCGTTGGATTTCAAATGTTGTAGCTCTAGCCCGTAGTAGTGCAGTAGCCCTTGGAGGAATCGGTGGGGAGGAGTCATGAACCCCCGCTCGTGGAAGGGGATGGAGACGACATAGACATCAGGCGGCGATGGCACATCCTCGCCACCAGGTATGATCCACTCATTTGTCGCGGTCCTTGCGCAGAGAAGGCCCTTCTTGACTAGACCCTCCATGCACACGCGAAGAACGCCAGAGCAAGGCCATGGCTCCATCGAGGAACGAGGATGGCGATGCAGAGATCTAGCGGCGACGTAGGGCTAGAGAGCGAGAACTTCGTCGGTGGTGGAGTGGAAATAGGGAAACAAAGGCTAGGACTCAGGAACGAAAGGTAGAAAGATTAGAAGGGCAAAGGATGCGGCTGCGCGTACGGAGGCTGGGGAGAAACCGCTTCGTTTATAAGGTAAGGGTGAAACGGGCAAGGGGCAAACCGTCCGCCTAAATTAATGCGCCACATGCCCTACCAGATCAGTTTCCTTCGGAGCCCGAGCCCTCATTATTTCTCGCAGCATCAGTCACCTCACCGCCTCATGAGATGAGCGCGTGCCTACCCTAATCTTCCCCGCAAAGGATATGTCAAGCGATGGTTTGACTTCAAAGGCCATGGGCCACCGCAGGTAAGAGGGATACAGAGCTAAAAATGCTCCTACGGCCCATTAACGCCTAGGAGTTCAAAGGCTGGCCCACTAGTGGGTTCACGAATGCTTTAGGGCACCTTAGAGTGAGGGGAGGCTAAGGACAGGCCCGCTAGTAGCCAGTACCCAAAGCGCATGAAGCGCCACGGGTGCCTGACCCTCGTTTCGAGTCTTGGATGATGCACGGTCCATGATTTTTCCCCGAAGAAAGGCATCGAGCCGTTAGACTAGTCAAACGGATCCAGGAACTATATGGACCGGCCACAAAGAATCTAGAGTCAGTCACCAGATGACCTTGAATCAAACCCCCATGAAGGGTATGCTGAGACTCCACTCGAACAAGCCTATTAACAACTCACCGAGCACCGCGCTCCGTCCAGCGAGAAAAGCACGGCCCAGCTCAGCCCTTTTGTTCTAGCGAATGAACGCATGAGGGATGACGATCACAAGATAAACTGACCCCCTGACCGGGGCCCTGCTACGCACGGGAGCTCAGGGGCTCGGCATCGTAAGGAGACAGAACACGCGGTCGTAGACAAAACGACGAGTATCATACGCAACTTGCCATCCTACAAAACGACAATAACAAACAGTACTCTCGTGCGCCCTCAAGCAACAAATCACGGGAAAAGCCTTTGCAAGAGTGTCTCACTCCTCCGAAGGCTCGAGGGATACACCCACCAGGTGCGCTCGTGCGCATCCAGTGGAAAATGGATTATCAGCGCGTGTCCTCCCTAGGGGCTGGGCGTCCATGTCCACTTTTGCCAATCTCCCACATAGAGGCTTGGTATCTAAATCCTACTCGGTTACCCTACGCGGATTAACAAACCGAGGGGAAAACGTCGAAATTCCAATAACGACCCGCCTCCATGGCATAACGGCCATAGGAGCAACAAATCGAAAAAAGCCTTTGCAGGAGTGTCTCACTCCTCTGAAGGCTCAGGGGCTACTGTCGGATATCTATACCCGGGTATCCAAGCCAAAGGATTAAAGAGCGTCACGTCGCCTCATCCGATGGTTAAAGACGCAACTACGGCCTTGTCCGACTCCAAGGGCAAAGTTTTCGCCTCGTCCAACCCCTAGGGGCCGGGCCACTCCTTGTCCGATGTCGAGGACGAGGTTTCCATCTCGTCCGACCCCCAGGGGTCGGGCCATGCCTCGTCCGACCCCGGGCCACACCTCGTCCGACGCCGAGGATGAGGTTTCCGCCTCGTCCAACCCCCAGGGGCCGGGCCCCACCTCGTCCGTCACCGAGGACGAGGTTTCCGCATTGTCCGACCCCCAGGGGCCGGGACACGCCTCGTCCAATCCCACGGGGAGGGCCCTGCCTCGTTCGACCCCCGTGGGTCGGATTCCGTCTCGCCCGGCTCCTAGGGAGAGATTTCCGCCTTGCCTGATCCTTGGGGATCGCAATGCTACCGAACCAAAGCAGTGGTCCCAGGGTAGGGCTCGAACTGCTTCAACCACTACAGCATGGAAGCACACGCTCGGGGGCATGTCTCGGACGTGTTCTGATGTGACTGGCGGTCGCTGGGAAACTCACGTCGCCCATCGCGTCAACAGGCCATCACTGTGCTGCCAACTCCCTGCCTGACCACCGTCCAACGTCAGTCAACCGGCGTCCGTTGACTGGCACTATACCGCTAGCCCCCCGCATGGCTTCTGTCAGAGGATCCTCTGACCATTCCGTTCGGTCGGATGGGACAGAAGACAAGAATGGCGCATGACGCCCACACGTAAGCTACAGCAGCCAACAGGACCTCGGTACGACGTCGCTGCCACCATGATCTACAGAGTCAATTGTGCTTCCTTGAGCCACCAATACTCAAGTCTCCACTATGAATACCCATTCGCCAATCCAGATCGGCGGGTTCCAACTGAGCATATCTCTAGGAGCCTTACCACAAAGTCACTCCATAGGAAGTTCACCTAGTTTCCCACCCGGCCCTATAGGTGTTTGAAAATACCAAGAGCAATAAGTCTTTAACCTTCACTTTATAAGAATCTAAGCCAAGCACTCAAGATGTACACTAAGCATACTTTACACAAAGTGATGATATGATAATCCTATTCATGCTATTTTTCCGATGGATAGAAAGGAAAATGCAGGAATATGTTTTGCCAGATGATACGCCGGGGGACCACATCACATGCACCACCAGATCATACGGCAGCCTCCAGTAGGTTGGCCACTTAACATACAATCGAGAGCACCATTATTGGATAATCTTCCAAGTACCACATAGGTACACTAGATCAATCGATGAACTCCAGTACCTTAGTCACTTGATACACATTCAAGTCCCAGGCTCACCGGATGATCCACCGAGTGCCACCTAGGCACACCGGATCATACAGTGAACTCTAGTACAGTGCTACAAGATGATCCACTAGGAGGGTCAAAATCATCCGATGCACATTCTAATGCATATTTTCAGCCTGTTTTAAGTTTGATCTTGTTCAAATTAGCTTCTTTAAGATCCTAGACTTAAAACCTATCCAATGGGGGACACTATTGCGGCCTAACTTGGCGAGTTTATACCGTAGCATGTGTGCATCCAAATGCTCTGTACTTGACTCCCCATCAAACTACAGTCTGGAGTCCCCTTAATAGTACATCCAAAGATAAAAAAACAATTACCTAACCACTACGTAGAGGCCACTAGATTTAAAAATAAATCTTTTGCTATTTTTTACCTCATTTGTGATTTCTAGAAAACGAACGTATAAAAACAGTTGGGCTAGTCATCTCATAGAAGCTTACCAGTCACCTCTATAAATCATGGCGGTAGTAGTAAGATATCCTTGTGGTCATACATCGTGGGCACCTAGATAGTTTAGATTCCAATGACTATATTGCCCTGGATACTTGATGGGTAATATTGTCATTGTACGCCTGACTATATTGCCCTGGATACTTGATGGGCAATATTGTCATTGTACGCCTCAACGTTGAAACCTATATCCAGTCCAATGAACTTAAATTCAAGATCGGAGGGCATAATATAAGCAAACACGCCCTTAGATGCACGGTAAGACCAACCGTTGGTCCGTACCGTTCTCCGTTGGCATAGGTAGCATCGACGGGCTAGCTGAGAGCGAGTCTTGAGAGACCAGCTGCTAGGGTAGGAGCTGGTTCACAGAAACGGATGCAGCTAGATGGCCAGAAGCGTCTGAATTTCCTCGATGTTATCACCTGGCACACGTCGGCCTACACGACCGAGATACAGCAGCGGTGGTTGCGACCCGTACATGCCCGGTCCGTTCTCCGTTGGCATAGGTAGCATCGACGGGCTAGCTGAGAGCGAGTCTTGAGAGACCAGCTGGTAGGGTAGGAGCTGGTTCACAGAAACGGAATATAGATGAAAAAAAACTAATTACACAGTTTGGTGGAAAATTAGAAGGCGAACGTTTTGAGCCTAATTAGTCCATAATTAAACACTAATTGTTAAAAAAATAAAAGTGCTACAGTAGCCAAATTCCAACTTTCACCTCAAGTAAACAAGAGCGTTATCAACTGGCACACGTCGGCCTACACGACCGAGACACAGCCGCGGTGGTTGCGACCCGTACATGCCCGGTACGTCTCAAAATACTTCGGACGATGCCATCCCTTACATATACACAATCAACGCCTACGTGGCGCTTGCGTGTGTGTATATAACTGCTCTTCGTCAACTACTTTTGTCTTTTCAGTTCTCATCAAGTGCGGCCTAGCACTGCTTTGACAAACCAGAAACGATCCAGTCGCCCTCGGCAAAGATGAAAAAAAAGAGGAAAGGAACCGATGCATAGAATTTACCCTTTTAGGACCTGTGGCCATATCTAATGCATACCTCTGGACATTGGTTAGGCTAGTTCCCATCATCACTCTACTTCTCTTCTTCTGGTCATTCTTTACCCTTGTAAAATTCAGTTACTTTCGCTTCTCACTAGATTTTGTCCGTTAATTAATTAACTCAAGGTAATAACCAAATTAAATATGGGCACTCCTATGATGGCTTATACAGTACTCCGTCTTTATCTTATTCCTGACTGAAGATGCATTCTTATATTACCATGCACGTAATATTCTAGCTGTGTTTAGTTCGTAAAATTTGGGAATTTGACTATTGTAGCACTTTCGTTTTTATTTGGCAATTAGTGTTCAATCATGGACTAATTAGGCTCAAAACGTTCGTCCCGCGATTTTCAACCAAACTTTCAATTAGTTTTTTTTCGTCTACATTTAATGCTCCATGCACGTATCGCAAGATTCAATGTGATGGCTACTGTAGCACTTTTTGGGAACTAAACACAGCCTCTGTCACATTGGGAAACAGGAGTATTTAACAATCAGATCAATCCGGCACTTTGGATTCTTTTTATTTGATTTCTCCAATGGAGTGTCCAGGACAAAAGGTTTCTTCTTTTTGCCATTTCTTTAGTGCAATGTCACATATAAGTATATTGCGTACGTGCACCTGATATGTTTATAGGATAAGATTATTCGAAGCAATAACTTGCATTATATATGTGCACACATGTGCTCATCTAGTTCCAATTACGTTTGTTAAATGTTTGCGCTAAGCAAAAGATTCCAATCCGCAGCCGTTTCGCAAGAACATTCCTCCGACCGAGCAGTTTGATAATGTTTTGTTGCCATCGGTTTGTCATTATACATACACTTAACAAAAGATGGCATTTGTACAATTTGATTCTTTCCGGTTAATAGTATAGTGCATCCTCTCTCTAGAAGATGTAGAACGCTTTTTAGGAACGGACAGGCTAGCGTCCAAACGTCCGGTCCTAGGCCCGCGTCTGGATGCTGCTCCCCGCGCCTGCTTCGTGCCGCACGCCCCGCTCGCTCGGGTTTCGTGCCACTCTAACGACTCGCGCCCCACCCACGCCACCCGCTGCTCCCCACGCCATGTGCCTGCTCCGTGCTGCACGCCCCGCTCGCTCGGGTTCCGCGCCACTCGAACGACTCGCGCCCCACCCACCCACGCCGCCCGCCCCCACGCGGGTCCACGCCGCCCGAACATCACCAGCATCGAGAAAAAGGAGACACCGAGTCGAGGCAGCAGAAGGCGTGGACAGAGACGCAACACCCGATCTACTTTTAAAACAATCAGATACAACACTTGCAACATATGTACGAAGACAGATGAAACGTTTGAAACATGCATCTGAAGCACTTGAAAAAAAATACATGAAACACATGAAAACCATTGCAACACATACGCAACATCCAGATAAAACACTTATAACATATGTGTGAAACATAAAGCACTTGCAACATATGTGTGAAACATATGCAACATCCCGATAAACACATTTGCAACATACGTATGAAAAAACAGATGAAACATTACGAACAAACGTTTACAACATAGGTGTACACCCATTGCAATTTACAACATATGCAACATCTCGATCTACTTTTGCAACATCCATACGAAACCCTTACAACATAATTCTGAAACAATTGAAACACATAAAACACACGCTTACAACATGCGCTTTCAGCGCAATGTCACCTTGCTGCTTGGACGAATGGAGCTTATCGTTGTGAAGCTCGACGCCGGCATGGAGCTCGATGCCACATAGAGAAACGAAGTCGCCGGTGCCCGTGATGGACCACAAGCGGAAGAAGGCCCTGATGCGGATGTCGTCGAGCCCCGAGATGCGATGGTCGTCGAGGCAGCCGTGAGGTTGTCGCTGAAGGCGGTGAGGTAGATCCTCGCGGGTAGCACGATGCGGCAGCCGGAGCGGAGGTCGACGGCGAAGTCGTGGGAACCGACGTCGAGCGTGTAGGCACGCGCGTGTTGGCCAGGAGCAGGCCGCGCGGGAAGCCCCGGAGGCGGAGCTCGTCGTACGCGGTGGTGGCGGACGGTGACGAGGTGGAGTCTGGGCGGGCGAGCGGGAGCAGGAGCGACGCCGCGAGGAGGGCGGCGCGCCATCGCGGGTTCGTTGCGCGGGTCAGAGACCGGGGGGTGGAGCTGTGGATGACCTGGAGGGCGGAGGGGAACGGAAGACATGTGGGGGCGGCGAAACAATCCGGAATGGGAGTCGACCCGTTCAAACGTCTGGACGGGAGTCGAGGGATGGACTCCTGCGGTTACCTAGGCCGCCCGTCCGCAGGTTTAGCAAGGGCGTCCGTCCTAACCCAGCATTATCGTTTTAGGAAAGCATCTCCGATTTATTGGACTTTTTGGGCTGTTTCATACAGAACGCACTGGTCAATGGGCAAAGAGCAAGGCTGGGGTATCCAGCTAAATAATAGCCCGAAAACAAGAACCAACAAAAGGTCACGGACGCACCTGAACAATCCGCATTCAGCCAACTGTACAGGATGCACCATGACTTTGAACTATATGCTCTAGCACACAAATTACGCAAGCATAGCAATGAGACTGAGTTCCACGGAAGAAGACTTAAGCTGTTAAGCATGTTTACAACAGTGACAACAGCAGGACAAGCAGAAACATAACATAAGACAAACACCCTGCATTGTGTCGAGACAAGGTTTTGCAATGCTAACTAGATCTTTCTATGCCTGGTAAACCTTCACCAGCTGAAGCAGAGTCGGACAGATACTAACAGCCTCCCTTCGGCCTATACCATAGATCCTTCCTACTCATTCTCATCTATCCAATCACCATAGATCCTGCTGATCTTGTCAGGGCCCTTCCACTTCTGAATGGGCCTCTGCAGTTGTCCAGATCTCTGGCTGACGATGGTGGAGCGCTGGGACTGGATGCCGAGATGGTACACGTCTGCATGAGGGGGCATAGCAGTGGACGCAGCAGCAGACTCTGCAGGAGCTTTAGCAGAAGCACCAGCTTGCTTCGAGTCAGGAGTGGACGCGATATCCCTGCCATCTATGTCCACAAGGCCCCCTCCATACTTGTGAAGTTCTGCAATTATAGCTAAAACATGTTAAGACTTTTAATAAAACAAAGAACTTGTATGTCGTTGTGCCTAAATGAACTAGCTGGTGTATTAAAAAAATAGTTGCCCATGATCCAAGCACCAATCATCCACCTGACTGCAATTCTGTATTTGCAATGAAAAATATCCTTTCTCAAAGGATCACCTCAGGCAAGACATGAAACAGAAATGTGCTATGCAGGATGAAGGACTGCAACAGCAATACCATATGTCCATAACTGATTTAAGGCAGCACAAGATAAAAATTGCAACAGAAATACCACATGTCCATAGCTGACCCTGAAGCAGCACAAACACAAACCCTCAAAAAGGCAGGTAACTGGGCAAGTGATACTTTTTGTACGACACCCAATAGCTCATTGGCTGAACAGAAATGAAAACTTGACACAGACAAAGGCCAAAATTTATGAAATGCTTATGAATAATTGCATTACAGCTTGTAGTACCACGATTGTAGAAAGCTATCGGATAAGCTTATTTTGCTGCCACCGAACCCAACCCAGCATAATAATGTCCACAAAATCGAAAACAAAAGGCAGACTATGGAACTACATTCTGATCAATGACACACCCTCACTCAGAAATCACAAACTTTGAAACCAACCAAACCCCGCAAGAATTCAGTATATGCTACATGTCAACACCTACCGGCATGGTTCACTCATAAACCATAAACATCTCACAGCCCAAACATATTTCTTCTAGGAATTCATTAGTGTATTGAGAATCGCAGCATATACTTCCAATCATATGACTGAAAAATAATTGACAAAACAGTAGTTCAAATCAGAGATACTACTATGAAGAAACTACATAAACCAGCATGGTTTACTCCAGAAACCATAAAGATCTTATAACCCCCAACATTTTTTTTTCCTGGCGATTCATTAGCATGTCAGAAATTATGCATAAACTTCAATCACACGACTGAAAATTAATTCAATGAAACAACATTTCAAATTATACTACCATGTATTGTCGCCAATTATGAAACAAAATCAGTAATCCAACCTATGAAACTTAATACTGTGGCTAACATTAAGGACTACAATGTTTCTACTAGAAGTAAACAACAACATAGTATCATGCACAAACTACTTGAAAGAAACACGAATCATAATTGAATAAATCAGGTCCTAAATTGATGGAGCAGGAAGTATAACAATTTGATGATTAAAGGCTCATACGAACCAGAGACTCACCAGCAGAACCATGAGCAAAGTGGCATTTGCTCCCAAATGGGCAGTATCCAGTCATCTCCCACTTGTTACAGATCCTCGTCTTCCAGTTGGACGGCTTCTGCACCATCACTCCATTGGCAGAGGCAGCAGCATTGTATCCCCCACCACCAACCGTTGGCGAGAGACTGATGGCCACGCTCTCCCGCGCCTTGGACTGCTCATCGTGCAGGAAGGTGCACGCGTCACCATAGGGGCAGCCCTCTTCAGTATAGAACTTCTTGCAGTGGCGGCCCTTGTACGCCCTGCCCCCCTGCGAGCCGCCGCCGCCACTGTCTCCAGCGACGACACTTCCAGAGGTCATGATGGGGATCTGGTGCTCCTCCCGCTGCTCCGTGGCCTCCTCGTGGGCGGCCACGATCTCCTGCCAGTTGGGCGGCGGCTTGCGGAGCTCCTCCATGCCGTGCGCGAAGTTGCAGTTGGTGACGTAGGGGCAGGTCCCGGCCCGGAACTTGCAGCAGAGCTTGGTCTTGAAGAACATCTTGCCGATGGCGCGCGACTTGCTCGTGCTGCTCCCGCCCCCACCATCGCTGCCGCCGCCCCCGCCGCGAGCTTTCTTGCCCGGCGGCGGCTGCTCGCTCCCGGCCCGCGAGGACGGGTTCCGGTCGCCGTAGCCCGGGTCGGCGTTCCACTGGCGGTAGTCGTCCTCGGTCGCCCAGATGGCGGCGTCCCCGCCCGTGGACGGCGCCGCGTTGGTCCAGGCGTCGGGGCCTGCGGCGTCCGGGATGATGTGGATGGCGTTGGTGTAGTCCATCGCCGCCGCTGTTAGTGCTGTCCCCGAAGACGAACTTTGGGGCCCAAACCCTACCTTTCGATCCCGCGCGCACGCGCCGGAGAAGAAGAGAGAGAACCTAATCTAACAGACCACAGGTGGATGGATAATTCCGATCAATGAGAGGCCGCATCTAAGAAATCCGCAACCAAATCAACTGGATAGGGACGAAGGAAGAAAGAGAGGGATTTGGGTTTGGTTTGCTCACACCGAGGAGAATCAATCCCCAAGTCGCAGTCCCGCGTGTCGACGCACCGTACCCCGTCGCTGCGGGGCCGACGCCGGCCTACGCGCCCGCTAGTCACCGCCCGTCCTCACCTGCTTGCGGCCGTCGTCGAGGCACGACGGTGCCGCTGAACTGAACTGGCCGAGCATTTGGGGGCTCCTTTTCCTGCGTTGGTTAGGGTTGGTGTAAGCCCATGGGCCTAATCCAGCTAGCCTCGCCTGCAGGCTTGCGGCCCAGCACCGCTAGAACAGAAGCTGTTTCCACTGCTCTCGCTCATCGGGAAAAGGGGCTAGAGAGAGATTGAATTGTACGTGTGGTTCGGTGGATTTTCGGGTTACTCTAGTGCAACTCATATACTTTCGAGTCACTTTTAAGTGCAACTTATATACAAATGATTTGAGTTGTGCTTGAAGTCCACTCATTTTTGGCGTACCATTCTGATTCAAAAAATGTAAATAAACTAAAATTAAAGGTATAACTGACCACGGAAACAGAACATGCAAAACATGAACGCCTGATTTTGCTATCCTCTTGCGGACTTGCGGTGCAGTCAGTTTGTTGTCAGCACAGTTCAGAAAGTAGGAACAACAAAGCAAACATAAAAGATCATATCGACAGATAGAATAGAACGCTACTCCACAAGCATATCAGAATGACAAAAAAGCATGATGAATCATCACTCGTCAGAATTCAGGCATGCAATTTCACATTCTTGCTCAAGCACACAGCATCATCCATGTTTCCTCAGGTTCAGGAAAACAAATCTTACCGATTCATCTGTTCTTTTTATAAGCACCAAAAAAAAACATATGAGCAGCATAACAGGCACACTTCAGGAAAGATAAGACCAAGCGGCGAAACATTGCTTTGCACGCACGCTGTTCATGGAAAAACATTATTGATGATCGCTCATCAGGACCCCAAGCATACCATTTCATACACCATTCAAGCGCTCAAGCACATTCTAGAATGATAGAAAGGTAAAATTGCCCCATGATCATCCATATTTTCTCAAGTTTCAGGAAACCAAGCCAAATCCTACCAGTTCATTCATCTATTTTTCCTAAGCAGCACCCCTTTTCATACGGTAAGATCGAAAAGGAAAGAAGTTACAGCAATGGAAACATATGACCAAGAAGTTTGGCCACCTCAGCCACCACCAAGACCAGCTGCAGCTCATAGACATACCTAAGGTGCCCTCCGCTTGCAACAGTAACAACAGTGCATCTGAAGACCAAAACAAGAGCATCACTGCACCTTTTTAAACAGATAAAAAAAACACTAAACAGAGCACACAAGTAATGAAGGGTAAATAGGACCAAACCAACAGAGAAAACTATAGCTTCTCAGCTTCCCAATAGGCAAATCAATACGTACACCTGGATTAATTAGACCATAGTCACACAAACTTTGAATTGCCTCTCATAAAAAGGGAACATTATCCATAAACAAGCAAATAATAAGATCAGTTTTCAAGGTGTCATAACACAACCAGCACTTTCAAAACCGCACCAGAAAGCTGGCCACCTTCCTTCGCATTACAGCACTTGGTCACCGCCAGTGTTCTAAGCCTTCTGTCCAAAGGCAATGAAAACTCAATCAGTAGAAATTGCCAAAATACCCCGACAATTTCATAATAATCATGTGACATTAAGTAACCATATCTGCCTTATAAAATAGTATCAAATAAAATAAAAGGCTGCAGACAGCAAGAGCATCAGAAGTAGCATTCGATCGAGGGCTTTGCAGTGTGCAAACCATTATATAAGCTGCAAAAAAAATCAGAAAGCTGTCAGTGATAACATACATAATAAAGCAAAAACATAGCATAGAACAGACTAATGTCATGCCGAATATAAGACAGAAATGAGAAAAGCATCAGTTGGTTATGTTATGACTGTGACAAGTGTTCCCAGCTTGAAGTAACAGAAGGAACTAATTTGTATACTATGCCCACACACCAGTAGCTAATATTCAGTTTATCGAATGCATACCTTCTAAAAAATACTCTGCCATTTTGTTATCTACTCTGCAACTCAAATAACAGAATATTTTCCAGTTTGAGCAGATCCAGGAAGATTTAGTGCCTGGTTGGCACAATCCTCAAGGACACGTTTCAATTCTGCTTTCGCCTTCTTCACAGACGACTCTGTCGGGCCCTCAATAAACAGGTAGAGCTTGCGCTCATTTGCACCAACAATTTTTCCTTGAGGAATATATGTTCCCCTTGTAGTGATAGCAGCACCAGTCCAGTCCTGGATAGGGGCCAGTGTCTCTTTGTGAGTGATCCTCCAACGGGCATTCTGTGGGAAATCATTAATCTCAAGTTCAGCCTCATAGTGTTCTGGAACTGCATGGGCCTGTATCCTTGCAAGATTTTGTTGTAAGTTCATTGCAGCCTTAAGTGCCCGAGCAGTGGCCTCATCATTTTGCTGGTTTGTTGCTGTGAGTAAAGGAATCAAGGGGACTGTCGCAGACCCTGGTATTTGCTGACTAACATTATTAGCAGCCTTGTTTGCAACCAAAGCAGCAGCTGCATGAGCATTGGCAATAGCTTGTGCTGCCAGGTCACCTCCTGCCTTACGCACTCCCCCCTCCTCATCAGAATCTGAATCTGACTTGTCCTCCTCATAACCATATTCCCTTGCCTGAGCCTTCTTTGCGGTCTTCCGTGCTTCATCTTCTTCCTCATTAAACTTGAAACCACTACCACCATAGCCTGTACCATGGGCCTGCTCTGTTCCCTGTTTCACCTTAGCCATAAACCTATCAGCCAGGGCTTTTAGGTCCTGTGGAACAGCCTGCTCAGAGAGCTCCAGAGCCTTAACAAGGTCTGGTGCATACCGCTCCTCCTCCTCAGAAATAAAAGTCACGGCAATGCCCTTTCTACCAGCACGCCCTGTTCTACCAACACGATGGACATAGTCCTCATAATGGTTAGGGACATCATAATTGACAACCAGTTCAAGTTCTTTTACATCTAAACCTCTAGCAGCAACGCTAGTAGCAATCAGCAAGCTGCAGACGTTGCTCTTGAAATCAGCAATAGTTGATTCACGGTCAGTCTGATCTTTGCCGCCATGAAGGGACAGACATGGATACCCGTGCTGGAACAAGTCTTTGAGTAGAGAATCACATTTATCTTGTGAGTGAACAAAAACAAGGATTTTCCCCTTAACATACCATTCACCAAGCAACTCTAACAGCCTGAAGAACCTCTCGGTGTCTGGTCGCACCTCGACCAGTTGTGTGATATCTTTGTTCACGACACTCCTCCCACCCACTTGAATTTCAACAGGCTTAGTAAGCACCTTGCGTGCCAGTATCTCCACCTGCCGTGGAAATGTGGCAGAGAAAAGTACCGTCTGCCTATCTGGCCGGGTATTCTGAACTATGCGAGTAATCTGAGGCTCAAAACCCATGTCAAACATCCTATCAGCTTCATCCATCACCAAGAAAGTCACTCTCCGAAGGTTAGTTATTTTTCCACTGCTAGTGCAAAGGATATCAATCATCCTTCCTGGCGTACAAACAACAATTTCGGCACCCCTCTTCAATTCGCTGATCTGCTGTGCAACTCCCGAACCTCCATAGATTGCAACACAGTTGATGCCAAGCACCTTAGAGAACTTCTTAATGTCTGAATGTATCTGCACCACAAGCTCTCTAGTAGGAGCCATAATGAGCCCAATAGGGCCATCTCCAGGGACAACAGGGGGCTGATCTTTAACATGCCTCAGCATCGGGAGGACAAATGCTAGAGTCTTGCCAGATCCAGTTTTTGCGATGCCTATACAATCACGCCCACTCATTATGATCGGCAAAGCCTGTGTCTGTATAGGCATCGGTTTCTCAAAACCAAGCTTCTTGATGGTGTCAAGGAGCTTGCTTGTCAGCCCACTCTGCACCCATGTCTTTATTGGCTTGGGCACGTCTTTACCATGCACCTTGAGCTCCAAGTGCTTCCGGTAATCTACCACTTCCTCAGATGTCATCTTGGAGATGTCCTTCACCTCAATATAGAAATTCTTCCGGAACGGTTGGTAGTCAATCTTCGAATGGTCAACAATTGCCAACTTCTCAGCCTTTGTCTTCTTGACGCGCTTTATGAATTCCTCATCATCCTCGTCCTCCTCTCCAGCCCCATCATCATCAGCGTCATCGTAGTCCGATTCTGAATCATCCCCTTGCATAATTCTCCCCATAGCCTTCCTTGACCCTTTCTTATCCCCATTACTAAAGGCATCCTTTGAGCTCTTACCATTCTTGTCATCTGCACCTACAGCAGGGGCGGTGTCCATTGCTGCTGCAGCACTCTCCAGCTTGGCAACCTCTGGCAGCACCATGGAGTTCATGAAGGCATCGAGCGGATCAATCTCGTCCTCCTCCATCCCAGCACCACCGTTGGCATCGCCACCCCCATTGGGCAAATCCACATCCATCTCACCAGCGCCGCCATTCTCCTCAGCCTTGTCGTCCTCCTTATCCCCTTCCTCATCAGACTCCTCGCCATCCAAGGTCCACTTCTTCCCCGCCGCCTTGACGCCATCAGCCTCGGCCGCCGCCGCAGCGGAAGCGCCACCGGCACCGCCGCCGTCCTGCTGCTGCTGCTCGCGGCGCTTCTCCTGCCACTCCTTGATGCGGCGGCGCCTGCGCTCCATCTCGTCGTCGAGGCGCTGCTGCTCGGCCTCCATGTCCTCCTCCTTCTTCCGCTGGCGCCGGCGCTCCGCCTCCTCGGCGTCCACCTCCTCCTCCTCCCGCGACGCCGGCTCCGGCTCCGGGTCCCGGTGGTGGTGGTGCGAGGACCGGCGGCGGCGCTTGCGGTCCCGGTCGTCGTCCTCCTCGCCATCCGCATCGCCGCGCCGCCTGGACCTCTCCCGCTCCTCGCGGTCCCTCTCCTCGCGCCGCCGCGCCCGCTCGTTCTCCTTCTCCTTCTCCTTCTCCCTGTCCCGCTCCTCCCGCTCCCGCGCCCTCCGCTCTTCCCGCTCCCGCTCCCGCTCCTTCCGCTCCTCGCGATCCCGCTCCTTATCCCGGTGGTGGCGATCCCGCTCCCGGTCCCTGTCGCCGTCGTCGCGGTGGTGGCGCGAGGAGGAGCGCTCACGCTCGCGGTCTCGCTCCTTGTCGCGGTGGTGGCGAGACGAGGAGCGGTCGCGGTCCTTGTCGCGGTGGTTGTGCTTGGAGGTGGATCGTTCGTCGTCGCCTGAGCCCATGGCGGCAGCGGCGGCCGGCGGCGAGCGGGTGATGGCGCAAACCCTAGACCAGGATGTGGTGGTGGGGATTTTCCTCTCTTTTTTTTCTCCTCGTGCTGCGATTTTTTGCCTCCACTAGTGTTACGAGTTTTCTTTAGCGATAAATATTTGCGTGATTGTATCGAGGAAAGTCGGAAACTGGAGTGGGCTTTGTGAAGGCCGCCGACTTCGGTGTCTGCGGCCCGGTGAGCTGCTTTATTTGTCAGGTTCCGGACGAAACAACTCCGCCGTATTCCTTTCTGGGTCGGGTTCATCATGTGAACCAAATTATTCCTAAAATGAGTTATTTGGTTTCGATCGATTAAAGTATTTTAGACTAAAATTTGTATTTTAGTTAGACTAAATAGTCAAACACTTAATTAAAAGTGGACTAAAATTATTTAGTCTTTAGTCCACAAAACTAATGGGACTAAAATAGACTAAAAGGTGTTGGGGACACTCATGCCTCTTATTTATTGTCCTCTCTCTCTACTTTAGTCCATTTTAGTTTAAGGAACCAAATACCACTTTAGTTCACTTTTAGTTCATGGACTAAAGTGGATTAAAACTTTTAGTCCATGGACTAGAGAACCAATCAGGAACTTAAATTTCTCAATGGAGTAAATTTCACTTTCCTCCTGATCCTGTTACTTGCACATTGAACATCGAGCTCCATAAACTTATCAGGTTTTATAGCGGCATTAGTACTTGTACATTGTACATTCGACCTCACGTGTTTTGAATTGGATTTCACTGAGCTCTAATATATTATCAAACAACCCTATCGCTTGCAGGTGTCCTTCTCGCAGTCGAGGATTGGCCCGCCAAAAAAAAACCACCTAGGACCTATTTGGATCCAAGGATTTTCAAAGGAATTTTGGAGGAATAAATTCCAAAGGAAAGGAATCACTCCGTAGTGTTGGGAATGAAGGAGTATTGAATTCCTCTGTAGTAGTGCAAAACAAAGGAAATAATACATCCACTCTAACCTAAGAGAAAGAATCTTTGCTCTTCCTCTTTTGCTATGCTTGCGCATGTTCGTAGTTTTTCCCCCTCCATTCCAAACACCTCGAAGTATTTATTCATGTGTTTTGAAATCCTATAGTTTTCCACTATTCACTCTATCTTATTTCTGTGTTTTTTTCATTCCTCTATTTTGTATTTCTTCATTCCCTACTTCATGACGAGGAGGCAACCGATGACCTTGCGGAGAGAGCCCAGCGACATCCACCACAGCTCGATGCCCACCACCAGTGTTGAGATGGTAAGGACGCATGTTGTCATTGCAGCCGCCGTTGTTCCCCATTGCCAGAAGCAAAGACAGTAAGGGCCCAGTCAAATCAGAGTAAAAAATAAGAGTTTTTTCCCTTTTGAAGGGTGAAATCAAGAAATGAAGTATTTAAGAACCAAATCAAGAGGCGCTTCGGCTAGACATATAAAAGCAGCGAGCATTGGCGGAACCCACAAATGCTAGCAACATAACGGGTTTTCGAAGAACCAAAACAAAAGAGAAATTCTAGCAGTTCAAGAAATTCAAGTACTCCGGCATAGAGAAATCCTTGCCTTCAAGGTCCATGTCATACACGATGGGGCACTACTCCGACAAGCTCTTAGCACGAGTCGTCAGATGACACTCCGGTCGCCGCCGCATGTGCGTGGATGGTCAACATCAGCTCCAACGCCGTGGTGCAAGAGACAGCAAGCGTAGCCATCGTGGCTGCAAGAAGTAGCTGCAATAGAGTGTGACGGTGGTCGGATGAGCAGGCCGACACCGGAGATGACGAGTGTTTTAGCGGCGATGAATGGCGTGGTTGGGTATTGAGAGAAGTCATGCTTCGGTAGACACTTGCTACAGGACTGTGTCTTCGAACTTTTGAGAAACCCAAAGGAAACGATGGGTTGAAACAATTTCAATTCAAACCACTCACAGCTTGAAACCGAACCCGTCTAAAGCTTTTGAAGACACGGCCTAATTAAAACCAGCCAAAGCCAACTCAAAGCAAAACTCAAAACTATCAAGCCCATTTCTATATCCAAACTGTTACACACAAACATATTTGCTAGTTAATTAAATGTCTGTATCATTGAACTAATTTAATGCAATACTTATTTCTTATTTCCTCGAAAATGATATTTAGTACTCCCTCTATTCTAAACTATAGGATATTTTGACTTTTCTAGATACGTTATTTTATAATATATCTAGACATAATGTATATATATCTAAGTGGAACGCTCAGACATGGAAGTCCGTCCCGTCGGACGTGGCTCCTCCTACGCAGCGGACCGACCTCTCAAAAAAAAATCCCCCACTCTGCTCATCCACCCGTCGTGGCGTGGCTCGGCGTTTTCGGGCCGCTCATCCGTCCGCCCCGCCGCGCCCCCTTCCTCCACCGCGCCGCACCCCATCGCCAGCTACGCCACAGCCCATCCCTGCGAGCGGACGGCACTGAACGAATGCGGCAGAGCGAGCAACAACGCTGGAGTAGCAGCAGCAGGGCCGCGCGCACTGCTGCACTGGCGAGCTCGAGGAGCCGCCGTCGAGCTCCACAACGACGAGCGTCTATTCGTCCAAGGAGCAACGTCCAAGGAGCAAGATGACATTGTGCTAAAAGCGCATGTTGCAAACGTATGTTTCAAGTGTTTCAGATATTTCATCTAGATGTTGCAAGTGCTGCCCGTCCGCGACAAGCCATTCGTTTCTCAAGAAAATACGTACGTTCCTAGCGTCCGCGAGAAACCACATCAACACCGACACGCACAAGCACGGCGACTCGACTTCGACTCCTCGTTCGCGGCGGCGACGCGGACGCGAGACGCGCGGCTGCGGGCTGCGGGCAGCGGCGCGACCGCGCGAGACGCAGGACGCGACGTGCTGCGATTTCCCGACTGACTCGAATCGGATGTTACCCGTAGACTTGGCAATGCTTACGCCGTGTGTTATTTAGGCCCAACTGTTGTTGGCGGTGGTGATTTGGGCCGGGTTGTTATTTTGGGTTCGGGCCCGCTTTGTGAAAGGCCGTTAAATGGCCGAATGAAGCGCCGAAGCCCAGTTGGCTTTGTTTGAGGCCTTTTGTGCCTGGCGAAAATACAACACTCAGGAATCAGAATGCATGAGAAAGGTTTTACTTGACCAAACTCTGCCGTTGCTGCATTGACTTCAGAAATCAGAATGCAATCTGGGGCCTACAAGCTATGATTCCTGAGAGAAATGTCAAGGTTAAAACAGTCCACATGAAATACACAAGTGACTCCTAGTCCTAGCTAGGAGATGCTAGCTACATCTTCAATGTAATCCACAAAGATAGGTGTTTTTTTATAGGAACAAAAAATGGTTATCGCTAGCAATGACGATGAGTCTAGCAAATGGATGGCTATATGTTTGCGTTTAGAATTTGATTTCTATGATCTACCTATGTCTCTTTTCTTGCGTGTCTCGTGAAGTTTAATGTTGACGAGTGAAAATATGAGCGTCAATTTAGTAATAGTAAGATATACTTATATGTCAATATGTATATTTTTTGCAAGGATTACATGGCAATAGCATCGATGCCAGAATCAGAATTAATGTTGTGGTCTGTGGAAACTTTGCGCAAGAGAAGTGAAAACGAAATAGAAGACGCTGATGACAAGCGGGCAAGGCCGCCATGCATGCGTGCATGTTGATTATGGCTGATGCCCGTTGATAGGCCAAGGAACACTGGAGCAAGAGAAGTTGACAAGTCTAGAACAGTGCAGCGGTCTGCATTGGTTCCTCCTAAATCCTAGTACGTGCTGCTCCGCCTCGTCTCTAGATCTGGTGCAAGTATGGGCATGAACCTCTTGCACTGAGCACAGTGCTAAACGAATTACAATAATCCCCAATGCAAGTCAACGATGCCGCATTCAGCATGAACACAGTAGTGCTACTTGTTCTAGTTATTCTTGGGCATGTCTCCTCCCTGACCTTTTTGCACTCCATGGACGACATCTCATGGTCATGGAGTACGTGTCGACTCGACTGATAAACAATTTTTTTTTGAATGCGTCATGAACACACTGTAATCGATCGACGATCTCGCCGATTTCTGCACTCGATTACAGTATTAATTGTTGTTGGTGGTGACAAAGCAATGCAAGTTGATGAGAGACAAAGATCCAGAGGTAGCTCCCTATTAAATAACGACATCACGTGAGCTCTGATCAATGCTCGTGCATGGATCCATAATATGGTCAAAGTAAAACCTAGCCATAGCCAGCCAGTAGCCGACTCTCCTCCTACACGTAGTACATTATGCCTTTCTTCTCTTCCCTTATTTTAATACTACTATACGAATATCTAATCTTATCATATCATATACTGTAATGCTATAACCTAGGGCCTGTTTGGTTCCATGGGCTAAACTAAAATGTGGGCTAGAATGCCCACTTTTAGTCCCTAAAATACCAAACACATGGACTAAAATTTGGACTAAAGGGTTTAGTCCTCTAGTCCATGAGGGGGTGACTAAATTGGACTAAAGTGTTCTGGAGACAATCCTGCCCCTCGTTACTCCCCATCCCACCCGTGGCCAGCAGCTATAATATCTTCATCTCAACAGGGGTAATATTGTCTTTATACAACTGCATTAATAGACTTTAATCCCAGGAACCAAACATGATCCAGACTAAACTTTAGTTCTTGGACTAAAGGAACCAAACAAAGCCCCCCCTAGATAGATTCCTCTCGAGGTTGCCAATGCAGCAATGCGCTCTCTCTCTCTCACACACACATGCGCAAACGCATAGTACAGTGGTGCTCCTACTAGCTATGGCGATCGATGAGTGAAGTCTCCATCCTCTGGCTGTGCAGCGGTCAGCGTGCAGCCTACCAGACCTTCCTTGCTTCTAGGCTCAAATGTCTATATGCCTTGTATATTTCAGGAGAGAGAAGAGGACACAAGGGGGATGTGTGGCACTAGTACGCGTAGTAGTGCACTAGTAGCATTATTGCTAATCAATCCGCATTATCTTAATCATTGGATGGAGGCAGAGCAAGGGTAGGCACCACATGAATGAAGAGCGGAGAAGATGGGACCTTCCTCTCCTCGGAATTGAAGAGTTGACATTGGTCCATGCATCATGTACTACAGCTAGCGCGAATAATGGATGTACATGTACTGGCCTCGCTCTACACACTACCACAGCACGACAAAGAGAGAGAATGATAGATCAAAAAAGGTATCACTCATGACCTCAAAAAGTTAAGAGATCAAACAATCGTCTCCCCAAATCACTGTGTAGATCTTTTTGTTTTTGTGTTAAATTAATCCTAGTTGTTTAATTTGCTCTCAGATTTCCTACTGTAGACCGGATCAGGGCCTTGCTTTTGGGCATTGCCATAGTTGGTTCGGCTACAGCATGCATTTTCTTTCTTTTCTCTTCTTGATTATTGAGATAACTATATATACTCTCTTTAACGCTCCGGGAATTCCCAGCCTCTCAAGCCTCCAGCTACTATTCAACACTGTTTATTTTTATTATTTTAATATATTTATTTCTTTGTTTTTTCCTTTCCATTTTTTCCCTTTGTTTTTCTTTTCCCCATTTCCCCTCCCCTGCACGTACCTTCCTAGTATGACTTACTCATTACCTTCCTAGTTGTTATGACTCTGGAGGAAATCTCGGTAATGGGGTGATACGCCCACAGTACCAAGACTAATGTCTTTCTTTTCTTCGAATCGCAATACAGACATAGATGTTCACTCACTCTGGCCCAATGATCGTACGCCAACAAACAGCATATAAAGATGTGCTTGCAACACTTGTACAGTTGCAGTACATATGGACAATTTCAACATGGTGGCATATTTTTTTTTCTCAGATGGAACATTTTTTTGTTCTATTGGAACATTTTCTTTCCCTTCTTGGTGGAATTTTTTTTCCTAAGCTGCCATCCATTTCTCTCTCTACTATGCTGCTGGAATCTCTTGAAGCATTGACACGATGTCGTGTCCCGAGGCTACTCTTAGTGTGCCACTGTGCCGTGAGGACTTCAGGCTATGCCGATGCCGACTCCACCCCCCACCCCCCCCACAAGCATAGTCCCCCTTACTGTAATCCTCTTGTGGCTCTACACTCTCCATCACTAGCTTGCTCGGCATATCAATGGAAAACATTCAGGTGGCGTACTCACCCCTCCGGTAATTAACTCAAAAAAAGTCGAAAGGTGATGCATCAACAGCAAAGAAAAAAATGTTATACAAACAAGAAAAAATGTTCTACCTGAAGATAAAAATGTTTGAGGGTGTACGATAAGATTACTTCACAGCGATGACTTGTGAATTGTTCGAAGAACGTTCTCCACTACTCTTATATAGACATCACTAACATACTCTCAATGCTTGTAGCCCATGGTTTTCAATTTCACTCCAAACCTCCACGCTGGAGCAGTTCCATCAATTTATGGAGTTTCTGGAGCACCCCTTGCATCCATATTGTATCAAAGTGAACTAGAGAATCCTTCGACTCCATGGAGTTTGTTGTCTGCTCTAGAAATTTAGTGATGGATATTAGGGAGGGAGTTTACTTTATGGAGCTGAAAACATATATACCCTTTCACCCACAACTTGAAGCAAATAATGAACCCCACACCCATATGTACCTCTAGGTGCACATCATATATATTTTCCTACGAACAAAAGGATTAGTCCTCCTTTGAAACACAATTTTTTCCTGAGTTCTACGTTCATTTTTCCTGTGAAATTAGTCGGCTACTTTAAAATTGCTGCACGATTCCTGTGAAAATCGATCTAGGTTTGAAATGGGCCTAGAACTTCTCGTTTTGATAAATACTTTCGGTGACAGATGAAACAAAAAAATCATATCATCGCCGATGCACTGCAAATGATCTCGCGCATCAAACTCGAGAGCGCCCTACGTGCAAATTCTAAAGCTGTACCGTAGCCTTGAGAAGCGAGAAGTCTAAAGGTTGACAACTGCAAGAATATGCCCTTGTTCTAGACCTGGCACCACACCACACCCACACCCACACGGCCGGCCGGGTAGCTGAGCTGAGCGAGCGCTACAGTCGGAGAAGTACGTTGGAGCCAGTTATCTAGGAGAAGGGACAAATAAAACACACTACAGCAAGCCCTAGTACAGTTGATCGTCAGCATCTAGTGATAATAAAGTACAGTGGCAGGCCGGACAGCATAGCATAAGCATTTTGAATCATCTGAATCCTGAGCCCGGCCTCACGTGCCCTGCTGCCCCATCTCTCTCCTAGCCTGCGCTGCCGACAGTAATTTAGTAGCCAAAGCTAGGGTTTGGGCGACGTGCGTGCGTGCTTAATTTACGAGGAGCACTGACAAATCGACCCAGAAGTTGCGGTGTCAGCGAGGGGTTGAAGAAGACGAAGGAGAAGGGGAAGAAGGTCAGCACCAGCTGCTGCGTGCCCGCGGCAAGTGACAAGTCGCAGCCCAGCCCAGCCAGCCAGCCCGGCGCAGGGAGAGGGAGGCCGGTCATGCTGCCTGCAGCTGCAGCCTGCTGCGGCACGCGGAAGCCCGCCCGCCCGCGCGGTTCCCGAGGCGGCTGGCTGGACGTACTGCCATTAATTCCATGGAAGACTCGGCCGGCTCGAGAGAGACGGAGATGCAGATGCCGTCCGTATGCGATGTCTGCCTCGTTCTTCCATGATGGTCAATCGATCAGCTGCATGCTGTCGTTTCTGCGGCTTGTGTTTCCGAGGACGGGATTGGATTAGGGGGTGTTTGGTTTTCTGGACTAAATTTTAGTCCATGTCATATCGAACATTCGGATGCTATTTAGGAGAACTAAATATGAGTTAATTATAAAACTAATTACACAGATAGAGACTAATTTACGAGACGAATTTATTAAGCCTAATTAATCCGCCATTAGCACATATTTACTGTAGCACAACATTGTCAAATCATGGACTAATTAGGCTTAAAAAATTCGTCTCGCAAATTAGCCACAATCTGTGCAATTAGTTATTTTTTTCATCTATATTTAATACTTCATGCATGTGTCCAAACATCCGATGGAACAGGGACTAAAATTTTACTGCAGAAACCAAACACCCCCTTAGCCTCCTCCATTCCATCGATAACGCACTAATCAAATAGTAGTACTAGGAATAGGAGTACACCGGAGAGCGAGAGATGGCCTGTCTCGTCTCGTCATGTATACTGCCCCTGTCTAAACATACGGAGTACATTTTAGAATAACGCTTAAAGTCTTAAATGTTAATTTAAATATATCAAGGTTAAGTTAGTTTCACTGCCACAGACACAGAAGAATACTCGCGAGGGCAACCAAAAAAAAAATCAAGAAAACCATGAAAACCGCTAAATAAATTAATTCTAAGGGCCAAACGTCAAGGTAGAACCACCAAAAATAGAGAGCAAGAGAATTTCGATTATCTTGGAGGCCGGCCAAGACAAATAATTTCCTTAGGTGCTTAGTCGCCAATTCAAGAAAATATAACAATCCCAAGGACCCGCAAGGATATCCTAAAATTTTATGAGTGGAACCATGAATCAAACTCACGACTAAATACACTTTTATGATGAGCTTCCATCGATGTATGATGAGCTTTCCATCCTAAAATTGTATGATGAGCTTCCATCAACAATAAATCAGTAGATCGGTCGGCCACTGCAACTTTCATATTAATCATTTGAACAGTCAAGGTCTTTTAAAAATTCTAAATTTTGAAAAATCTATGAACTTAAAACACTTATTTGGGACACTAATTAAATAACTCCAAATAAAAAATATTTCAACTATAATTGTAGATTGTATTGATAACTACAACTTTGGTATATGTTATGTCATCATCCGTGGTTGTTTGAAATTTCTAAATTCTAAATTTCAAAATCTGATGTCTTCAAACAATATTTTGGGACTAAATGATTTCAAATAAAAACTTCTCAACTACTAAGTTACATATCACGTTGAGAGGTAAATTTTTTATATAAAGTTCGCCTTAATGTGAGTTCATATGAAAGTTATGAATTATTTTTTGATATAACTATTTGTAGAGGCGGATCTCTTAAGATGTCCATATCTATTATAGATGGCCAAATGGGCCAAGCATGATGGGCCAACATGGGCCCGGCCCAAAAAAACACGACACTAGCACGGCCCGGGCACGAAGCTATAGTGCCAGTGCCGGCACAGGCAGGATCTAGGGCCATGCCAGGGCCATAGGTCCGGCCCGCAGTGCCGGCACGGGCATGTCACGGAAATTGGGCCAGTACGATGCATCCCGATTATTCTTAGCCGTTGGATTCATTTAGAGCATTTGTCACCGTTGGATCTAAAAAACCTAGGTTTATAAACAAACTCCCACCTCACACTCTCATTCTCCTCCCTGTATCCCTCTCGGTCGTCATTTGCTCACTCTCAGCACCACTCGAACAGAGGAGTTGGAGGCGTGTGGCTTGGGTTGCGGTGGCGCGCGCAGCCAGATGTGCGTCTTCGCGGCGGCGGCGAGGTGCGGCCGGGGTCGTGTCCCCATGGCAGCGCCGCATCCTCACGCAGGTGCTGGCGCGCGGCCAGGAGCACGTCCTCGCAGCCGACGACACGTCCCCGCGGCGGCGTAAGCGTGTCTGCGCAGCAGACGGAGCATGTCCTTGCGGCGGCGCACGGTGGTGGCGATGCAGGCGCGGCGGCGCGCAGCTGGGCGCGTGTCAGCAATAGCAACGGAGCCCGGCGGCACGACACGGCACGCCTAATGGCCTGTAGTGCTGTGCCTGGGCCACGACCTGGGCACGGTGACACGATACGGTACGGTACGGCACGGCAGTGCCTGATAGTGTCGTGCCTCGCCGTGCTAGTGCCGTGTCGTGCCTGGGCGGCCCGTTTGGCCACGTATAATATCTATTAACTAATCTCTAAAGACGGACCATTAGAGTGTCCACCTATATTAAAAGCGATCTTTAGAGGCGTTAGTTTTCAGATGTATGCCTCTCTTAATCCATTTATGGAGACGGGCGCTTATGAGGTTCGTCTCTGTAAATGATTAATAGAGACGCACGACGCACATTTCCCTTGTGGTCACCTGACTATTTATAGAGGCAGTCCATAGATGTGCTCGTCTCTGTTAATCAGACAGGTTGTCTCCTAAAACCATTTCTGTAGTAATGTTATGCTGCCACATGCAATGGCAAGTGGGCCCAAGTCATGAGGGAGGCCTCTGTTAATTGAAGAGGTTGTCTCCTAGAACCATTTCTGTAGTAATGTTGTGCTGCCACGTGCCATGGCAAGTGGGCCCAAGAAATGAGGGAGGTTGACACCTCACAACTACATATTTTGGGTGACACCTCACACAACTACATATTTTGGGTGACACCTCACAACTACATATTTTGGGTGTTTGTGTTAGTAGAGAAAGCAACTGTAGTCTCGGTTCCCAACTTCCTTTAGTCCCTATTTTTAGACCATGCAATCGGGGCTAAAGGTCTCTATTTAGTCTTGGTTCCTACAACTGGGACTACAACCGGGACTAAAGGTGTTTATTCGGTAAAAAAAGCGCGTTGCCATCTCAACTCCACCACACATCTAGCTTAGATAAGATATGCTTTTCTTTTAAAGTCACTATGGAGGCACCTTTAGTCTGGGTTCGAGACGCAAACCAGGACTAAAGGTACCTTTAGTCCGGGTTCGTGTCTCAAACTGGGACTAAAAGTCACACTTTAGTCCGAGTTCGTATCTTAAACCGGGACTAAAGCCTCCCACACTGACACATCTTGGTAACTGTTACAATCGGGAATAACAGGTGAAATTGGTCCTAGTTTATATTACAAACCGAGACTAAAGATCTCAGTCCTCCCTTTAGTCACGGTTGTAATTTTATATCGGGACTAAATACTTTTTGGTCATCGACAAAAGATCGTTTCTCTACTAGTGATTTGGTAGACTGTCTGGTGCCCACTGGATCTTTCATTAGAGAACGACACTTTGACGACTGACAAAGCATATGCCAAACATTGGACGGCTCATCAAGACCATCTGTCAATGCACGTAATTGCCAGTTTTAGTAATATATAACCCAAAGCTTTTTTGCAAATATGGATTTTTATGATGCAATGCTCATGCTAATGATGTTTATGTGGACAAAATGCATATGGGATCGTTACAAAAAGCTAGCAAAAGTTCTGATCAAGATAGATGTATCAAAGGAAGATGTATGACCACTAACATTGATGGAGACATGGACCAATAAGATATATGCGCTTTTCCAAGAGGGTATTGCTTAGGGGGTGTTTGGTTTAGGCTGCTAAACTTTAGTTGGCTAAATTTTAGCCCATTTAATCACTTTTTACCCAAACACATGGATTAAATGGGACTAAAAGGTGAGCTAAAGTTTAGTCACCAACGGGGAGCTAAACTGGACTAAAAGTCTGGCTGCCTCACCTTTTAGTCACTTTATATCTAAACACCGTGACTAAAAGGAACTAAAAGACCTCTTTTAGTCTCTTTTAGTCCACCAAACCAAACAAGGATAACTAAAGTTTAGCAGCTGGTTTAGCTGGCTAAAATTTAGCAGGTTCAATCAAACAGGGCCTTAGACCTGGTAGTCCGAGGCCATAGAGTGAGCTAGATGGAAGAGCAATATAAGCCAGAGATTGTTAGTAGTGGAACCACATTGTTTGGCAAACTAATGAAGTTGTGGATTGTAATACCGACAATGATATATACCTATGTATAAAGAATGATGTGGTGGGGAAATGTCACAAAGGTGATACTCCCTTCGTCCCTAAAAAATTAATTTTTAGATTTATCTAAAGTCATTTTTAAAAGTATGACCAAATTTTTAGAAAAAATATCAAGATTTATGACACCAGATTAGTATCATTATATTAGATATTATAAACTATAGTTTCATAGTATCCTTATTTGGTACCAAAAGTATTTATACTTTTTCCTATTAATCTAGTGAAATATAAAAGGAGTTTGACTTAGGAGAGCTTTAAGAATTGATTTATTCAGTGACAAAGGGAGTATAACCTATTGTACTCTCCGTTCCAAAATAGTTGATGTTTTAGATTTGGATACAAGAATTAAGGAGGAGTAAAAAGATACGATGCATAGAAAACAAAAAGGAGGGATAGAGACGTGTTGGAAAAAGAAAAAAAATGTATTTGAAGAAGAGAAAGATGCATTAAGAAATGAGAACGTCAAATATTTTAGAACAAAATTTAAATTTTACAAGGTCAAGTATTTTGAGAGTGAAGAGTACAAATCTTGAAAAATATATAGCTCAATATCATGGGGACAGGCATGAGAACGCGACAGTGAGAGGCACAATGTGGAAAGGGGGGCCGTTGATGGAGCATAACGATAGTGAAAGACACAATTCGATGATAACATATATACTTATATACTTGTACTTATAGATAGATACTGGTATTAATTTATAGCTGTGCGATTAACGCAGGTCGCCCTGCTAGTACGAAGTAGGAGTACTACTCCGTAATCCGTATACGTAGAATTATTACGAGAGAGAAAAAAAAAACAAAAGTACGAGTTAACTATAGTTTCAGATTGTTTTTTCTGTGAGACGAGAGAGAGACAGCCGTGCGTGTTGCAGAGGACTAGAGGAGCACGTAGGAGTACGTGCTTGTTTTTTTGTGTCATAGTAAACGGTGTAGCAGCGGAAAGTTCTGTTGACCGACACCGTAGTCCGTAGCGGAAATTTCCCATTCCAACACCGATCATGCAAAGCTGAGGTGACCTTGAGTGACCTCACGGCCGTAGCAGCCAGTCTCGTCTGTCTACAGTCTACCACTAGCCCTTTTACGCTAGCTGCTAGCTAGCCCTAGCCTCTCAACAGTGAAGCTCTTGTCTGTAAAAAAAAAAAAATTAGTAAAAAATTGGGAGGGAGCGAGCGAGTCTGTGGCCAATGCCAAGCAGCAATTCCAACGAACGGCCCAACCCACCGAAAAGGTTTCCATCGCATTCAAAGCTGTAGGTTTTCCTATCCACAGGCACAGAACGCACCCGTGTTCGTTTATTTGATACGTCGTATAGATAGAATTTATCTAAAACTAAACATTTTCTCCTAAAAACTTCTAAAAACTTTAGAAATGGTCAAAAACTTTAGAAGCTCCACCCCTCCTAAAAGCTCCTAAAATTCATCTTGGACCCCACTATCCCTTCTTTATTGTCTACCCTTCTGCTAGTACATTTATTGCTTTTAGTCAGTTTTAGAAAATGGAACTGAGCACTTTTTTAGAGGTTTTGACAATCTTAAAAAAACTCCTAAAATTTTTTAGGAGCTAGAAACCAAACCAAACATGACCTAAATCAGCACCGGTCGGACTCTGTGTTCTCTCTCATCAAGTAGAGAGAGAGGGGGGGGGGGGGGACCGGACGGCCGGTGCCCCTGCTGTTCTGTCTGATGCTCTGCATCGCCATGAATGGGAGCAGAAGAGAAGGGAGTGGTGTACGGAGTACCGAGTAAGTACGAGTATTCAATTGTCATATACGATTCCAAAAACAAATTTGTCATATACTGTACATGCATGCACATTCAATGTGCTGTAGGAGTAGTAGTATTGCTTTTGCTTTGCTGACAGGCCGGTTGCACTTGTGAATACCATGGCATTCCAAGCCATCCGGTCCAGCAGACACAGTGAATGCCGCCTTAAAATAAGCTGGTACTCGATCACACTCCTACTAAGGCCTTGTTTAGATTGAAGAAAATTTCAAACTGATGAATAGTAGCACTTTCGTCTTATTTAGTAAATATTGTCCAATCGTGGACCAACTAAGCTCAAAAGATTCATCTCGTGATTTCCAACTAAACTGTGCAATTAGTTATTTTTTTTTACCTACATTTAATACTCCATGCAAACGTCCAAAAATTGATGTGATGGAGAGAGAGTGAAAAAATTTGGAACTTTGAAGGGAACTAAGGCCTCGTTTAGATTGCGAAAAAAAAGTGAACCCGATGAATAGTACCACTTTCGTCTTATTTGGCAAATATTGTCCAATCGTGGACCAACTAGGCTCAAAAGATTCATCTCGTGATTTTCAACTAAACGGTGTAATTAGTTATTTTTTTACCTACATTTAATACTCCATGCAAGCGGTTAAAAATTGATGTGATGGAGAGAGAGTGAAAAAACTTGGAATTTGGATGGCATCTAAACAAGGCGTAAACAAGGCCTAATTCATTCAATTCCATGATGCTTTATGAACCTTTGCAGTCTTTGAATACCAAGTACATACATGATATAATTGAGGACAGGTGCTGTCTGCTGTGTGTGCACGTGTTTTACTTTTACCATGCAATCTAATATATACTACTACTTTACTTTGCGAAAAGAGTGTCACAAAAAACACCTAACAATTCATCAACTAGCCAAGCCAGATACCCTAAGAGAGGGTGTGTAGTCCTATGCATGGTGCATGGCGTATATATGTGCTCCAACTCCAACATCAGTGACGCGCACGCACTTTACTATTTGGCAAAAGTTGCCAACGAACAATGACGCTCAACTTTGTCAAGCAGCACGCAGAAAAGTGAGACGACATGCGTATAAACCTGCAGCCACCTAGCTGGATCGGAGTTCATACAAACCAAGCGGGAGAAGCAAATAGCTTGTTCGGCTGAGCAAGTTCGACTTGTTTTTTTCAATCGGAGTAGTATTTTTCTCTCATAAAATTTCAGCATAAACGGACAGTGCTTTATTTCATCCCAACAGAACACTCAGAAAGTCGCCATGTGCTTGTTGTGCACCACCCATCTATGCATGGATGCAACAAACAAGAGTTGAAAGAGAGAAAGGGGTTTTTGGCTCGCCATTAATCCAATGCAGATAAAGTAGTTTGCATGAATGAATGTGTAGAGAGGCAGAGGTTTGTGGCTGCATGGTAGCAAGGAAAACATGTGCCAACAACCCAGCACTCACACAACAATTAGCCCCAGCAGCAGCAGCTGAGCTCTCATCTCATCCCAATCGATGATCCAAAAGGCCTTTTGTTCATGCAAGCAGGCTGCCATGCAAATGCAAAAGTGGTGGGTTGGAATATCTCTTTACCCCCTTCCTTAAGCAAGCAAATCCAGCGATCTGCCCCTGCCATTCAAACTGTCATCTTCTTCCAGCTCTGTCGTCGTCCAGGTCCAGTCATGGAGAGGGCGAAAGCTAGCTGCCTCTGCATGACTGCATCTGTGTCCGCCGTGCCCAGCCCAACAGGAACAGGGTGTTGCTGCTCAGGTCTACTGCTGCCTCCCATCATTAACTCATCATCCACCGCCCCTCCTCTCTCTCTCTCTCTCTCTCTCTCTCTCTCTCATCAAGTAAACTACGCTTTGCCCATCACACTCACACACACTCTCTCTAGCTTTTACATTTTTACCCTTGTCTTTCTCTTTCTCCTCCCACCCCCCAATCACTAGAAAAGGACAGTGTCGCCCCGTCCATCCCTCTAGCTGAGCTCAAGCCTCCACAAGTTTCATTTCACAAACAAAGAAACGAGCGAGCGAGCGAGCGAGAGGGAAAGGAGAAAGACAGCTCTCTTTGACACCTTACCTCACTCGTCTGCAACAAGCAAAGTGTAGTTGCGAGGGATTGCAAGAGAGAGTAGTGTGTGTGATCGATCCATGGAGCTCTTCCCCTCCCAGCCGGACCTCTCCCTCCAGATCGGCCTCCCCGCCAGCGCCACGCCCCACGCCCACCACCACCACTGCGCCGCCGCCCTCAGCGCCAGGTTCCTCGCAGCGGCAGCCGCCGCAGGTGGCGGCGTCGGCGGCGGCAACGGGGTCCCTGGCGGCAACCCGGCGGCGGCCATGGCGCCGTCGCTGCAGCTGTCCATGCCCATGCCGCTGCCGCTGCCGGTGCAGCTGCCCATGCCGATGCCGATGCCCCCCAACGCCGCTGCTGCAGGGGCGGGCGGCGGCCTGTACTACCACCCCGACGCCGCAGCCATGCTGCGGCCCATCCGCGGGATGCCGCTGTACCAGCACCCGCACACGCACGCGGTGCCGCCGACGTTCCCGCCGCACGCTGCAGGGCCGGGGGCGGCGGGCCCGTGCTTCTGCGAGCCTTGCCACGTCGCCGCGGGCGCCTGGCGCCGCGCCGGGTGCGGCGTCGGGGCGCGCGTCGCCGGGTTCCCCCCGGCCAAGCGCGCCGCCAGGGCGCCGCGCATGCGCTGGACGTCCACGCTCCACGCCCGCTTCGTCCACGCCGTCGAGCTCCTCGGCGGCCACGAAAGTATGTACATGCCCTCTTCCGGTTCTTCCGGGTCCATCGTCACCCCCATGCACATGCATCTGCCCTTGCTTTGCCTGTCTCTCTAGCTACCTTTCTTTGTGTTGTGTTCCTCTTCCTCCATGGCTTCTTCTTCTTCTTCTTGATGCGTTCATCCATGAGTATGACGCTGTGCTCATCACTGACGATTTTACTTGTTCTTGTGCATGATGATGAACTTCCAGGGGCAACGCCCAAGTCAGTTCTTGAGCTCATGGACGTGAAGGATCTCACCCTGGCTCATGTCAAGTCTCACTTGCAGGTGCATACTCCGATCCTTCCTCTTCTCACACACTTGACAATTTACACCTCCTATATTTTATATTTTGATAATTCCGTGACAGTAATATACCGTAGAACTGCACTTGCTAGCAAGTAGGAGTAGCAACACCAGCTAGCTGGATTAACCAACCGCGTGTGGTGTGGGTGAGAAACAAGTTAACATAAACACATGCAAATATGGGGATCCGTTCTGCTCCTGGCTCTTGTAGTTTTGCTGCCTGCTCAGTGCTAGAGGAGCCTGCCTGCTTGCCTGTTGCTACTAGTGCTAGTCTAGTGCACAGTGCACACTGCACACTGCTCGATGCTGTATGTGTGTGTACATGCAACAGATGATATGCATCAAAGTGGAAGAAAGTGAGCAAAGGGTGAGAGCAGGGCAGATGGGGCTAAAGTCTGAACTCCCCTGTAGTGTCTCCCTCCTCCAAAGATCCTGCTGCATCAGAATCTCATCCCTTGTAAAAACCATGCATGGAAACTTATGATCATCATTAGCCAGCTAGGTCCATGTATCTCAACTTTGCCCTTGTTTAGATCGCGAAATTTGGAATTTGGGGTTACTGTAGCACCTTCATTTTTATTTGGCAAATAGTGTCCAAACATGACTAATTAGGCTTAAACGTTCGTCTCGTAATTTCCCACCAAACTGTGCAATTAGTTTTTCTTTTCGTCTACATTTAATGCTCCATGCACGAACCGTAAACATTCGATGTGACAGGTACTGTAGCAACTTTTTGGAAATTGGGGTGGAACTAAACGGCTTTGTTGTAAAAGCAAAAAATGCAGGTTTCACATCTAGGCCACCAAGCAAAAAACTGTACTCCACTCTTTCTAGCTAGGAGTAGTGTACTACTGTCATGCACACACGAGTCACACACAATAGTTACTCTACTTTGCATGCCTGTCAATAATGTGAATGGGGTTCCTGCTAGCTACTACTTTCCCCTTGCTTGTTGATTTCTGCCTTAAGGTGTCAAATCAAATCTTGCAGCAGCATGCACACGATGTTGCTCCTGAAAAATGCAAATCTTATGATGTGCCAAAGATTCCCCTATTTGTACCGCAAGTTGCTTCAAATGTGTTTCGTACTAGATAGGTAGATAGATATGCTTTGCCTGGCTCTAAACTGATCTTTTGCCATGTTGCTGCCTGCTGCAGATGTACAGGACCGTGAAGAACACCGAAAGGCCGGCAGCTTCGTCAGGTGAATAGTACAAGATTTGTGCTTTATTTGCTCGCGCGCTTTAGAATCAATGCTAACATGACATGAGTGATGAGAGAGCCAGCTGCTGCTGCTGCTGCTTCAGCCTTCCATTTTATTCTCTGATCTTTCCATCATCGATCAGCTACTCATCTTCAGCATCACTTGTGTTTCTGATCCTTTCCTATGGATATGCCAATGAGTACATATGCTAATCTTATGCTTGTTGCCTAATAATTGTGTCTTTTGCACGCACGCGTGGGTCCTGCAGATCAAGCTGATGGGTTCGAGAACGGGTCGGCCGGCGAGATCTGCGACGACAACTCCTCGCTCGATCTGCACGGCACCCTCGGCAGGCCAGAGTCGGCGGTGGCTCGCCATGGAAGGTTAGCTGCCTGTAATGATCATGGGAGCAGCACCGGCGCTCATGGTGCCCTCTGGAATAGCTCCTCAAGGTGCATATATATACATATGCTTATTAATCTTATGATAAGTACTACGTGTACCACATATGTGCATGAAAACAGTGAGCTAAAAGAGTAGGGTTATATTAGAATTAGACATGGATGAAGAACTAACTTTTGCCCGATGTCAACTTACATTGTCAATCAAATCTTGAGCTTGTTGCAGTGGGGTAGTTTAGTCAATAGCTTTATTAGGTCATGAAAAGGGGGAAGCCTCTTTTACCCACATGCACATCTCCCTTACTGCTCTCCTAAGAATCAGTTCCCAATAATTATGATGAGCTCAGGAAAGCGCCCCTACTTCATGGAGACGACCAGCAAACCTTTTGACATGGATCACCTAGTAGTAGGTGTCTGTATGTGCCTGAAGCCTGCCTCAATTATGGCCTCTTATGTATGCCCGTGGCCTTTTTGTCAGTATAGTAGTGTATGCATGCGGTTCATCTTAAAGACAAGTACTTGCAGGAGCACCAACATTATATTTACCATATACTGCTAGTATGCAAGTATATATACTAGTAGTAGTGTATCCACGCACTTGTTTTGGCTTCAGTAACAGTAATAGACAGAGCAACTATCAAGTGCGTAATAATCTATCACTAACTGTTTTCCCCCAGCCAGTACCAGATCTTATTACTGCCCTAGCTAGTTAACTAACTATTGCGTGTATATATACTTTGTTATTAAGAATTTATATATGGTGTTGGTGACAGCATTTCCTAATAACTTGCTCCACTGCCGTTACAGTATGTATTACAGTAACATGCAGTGTTACAGTCTCCAGCTCTTTTATGCACTGCATCTGCATGTAGTCACAGTGTTAGATCGAGTTGCTTGCGACGACGCAACGTCCGTACTAACTGAGCTCTGTGTCTGTTGGTGGCTTTGTTCTGTTGTGTCTACAGGGAAGACTGGACCGGCTTTCCCAGCGACTCCAACACCGGGAGCATGAGCATGCATTCTCGATCTCTCAAGGTACGTAGATATATATACTGCTACTACGCAAGAACACTACTGAACATGTTGCATCTCTGAATATACTGAACATGTCGACCGATCGACTACTCGTTTGTGCACGCAGGATCAGACGATGCAGTCCAAGAGCCTCGAGATCCTCTCGGACATGAACAACTCCTGCGTGTCGGAGACGACGTCGTGTGCCAGCGGGTTGAACCTGGAGTTCACCCTAGGCCCACGCATCAGGCACTAACATGCAAAGCAACCAGAGGTCATCGTCTCGTCGACGGCGACAAGCAGGATCGGAGGATTAGCTAGGCTATTGGGGGGGGGGGGGGGGGGGGGGGGGGGGGTGCTTTGCTTTGCATGTGTTCATGGGATATGATCGTGTTAAGATGGATGCATTGATGGTCCCGGAGAGAGGCACCATATATGCATCTTTCACTGTTAAAAGGAGGCCATGGACAGACGACAGCAGCAGCAGCAGCCAGGGAAAAGGATTAAAGGTGTAGGAGCATCAGCAGCAGCTAGATAGTGGTAGTGGTAGAGGTGAGGTGATCGATCGAAAGCTAGCTAACAGCGCTGCAATGTAGGGTGTGTAATGGATGGAGTAGTTGTTAGATCGAGCGCGTTTAGGATCGGAGGATCTGTTTAAAGGGCTTTTTGCAGCAACAATGCATGCATGAGCCTGCATTGCATTGCTATAGGGGCCGGAGTACGTCCAAAGTAAAAAAGAGGGCGGCCTGTGTTGTTGCTTTCTCCTGCATCCGTCACATGCCCTTGAGCGCTCCATTTGCATTGTTTTGAGCTCAGCTTTTCTCTTTGTGAGATGGGATAAGACGATCACCAAATCCTTGCAATATATGCTTATTATTACTCCAGGAAAAATGCCTGTCTTCAACTGCAAGCACTTCACTGGTTAATTCAGAGAATAATTAGAAGCACACATTTTTATAGAGAACTGTTCAGGGGTTCCCTCACTTTCAACTTCTTGTCGGAAAGTAACTTCCAAGAACCAATTTGAATGAATTTTGGATTTCTTAGCTAGGTATGTACAACTTGTTGAGTTAGGCTGGTGCTCCCTCGGTCCGAAAAAGAATACAATTCTATCAGTGATAAGTTAAACTATCTTAATTAGACAGCCATATATAAAATGGTATCAATATTTATGTTGTTAAATATGTATCATTAGATTTATCATGAGATGTATTTTTGTTGTATACTTATTCGGTGTCATAAATAATAATACTTTTCTAAACAGAGGTGGTATATTCGGATCAGGATGCCAGGGGCAAAGAAATGTCATTTGACATCAGGTCAACTTGAAATTTTGAATACTAAAATTTTCAACAGAGGAAGTTGCATCTCTTTACCGCAGCGAAAAAGACAGGGGAACATGCTGTGTGCTTCATTTACTTCCTCTCCCTCCTCTTTCATTTCTCATTCATCTCCTCCGTATATGCAGCGGCCGGTCTGGCCGGGGTTTCGGGAACCGCGAGCAGTTTTAATCAACCTGCATGCATTAATGCAGCATGACCTGCAAGATGCAACTTGTGTCATGAAAGAGTACTGCATTGTCCACGACACACCGTGGAGGAGTCCAAGATGCAACTTTGGATGACTGATCAGACGTCGTCACATCTATTAATTAATTGTTGTGTGACGTGGTTTTCAAATACTTCGGCATCACATGCTTCCTCCGTAGCAAAATACTCCCTCCCTCTAAAAAAAATATACAATTCTCGCTTATCGAAAAATCAATCAGTTTAAATTTTAATAAAAATTATATAAAAAATACTAACATTCTTAATACAAAATTAGTATTATTAAATTAGTCATAGAATATATTTTTATAATAAATTTATTTGAAGACATAAATATTAATATTATTTGCTATAAATTTAGTCAAACTTGAGCTACTTTGACCAATATGTATCCCATAATTATATTCTTTTCTGGACGGAGGGAGTACTGGTGTACTCCAGCATAGTTTCTGTTAAAAAAAATACTACTACAGGTTGCGTGCCAATTAAGACGGTTCAGGTTTGACTAAATTTCTAGTACTCTTCGTCCACAAAAAGAATACAACTATAGTTTGTTTTGACCGAGTTTTGACTAAATTTCTAGTATTAACATTGATTACGAAATATACTTTCATAATAAATTTAGTTGGAGACATAAATGTTAGGGGCTTAAGCGTTTCTACCCCTGTTTTGATGTCTATTTGTGATTTTGCCCTCGTTTTTTAACTTTATGATTTTACCCCTGCTATTTTTAAACGAAGGATGAGTTTACCCCTGGTATGTTAAATCTCTCTAACGGTGTTAACTTTTGGATGAAAGGACAACTTTGTCCATACGTTTTTACCCCTGTTTTATTATGATATTTATGTTTTTACCCCCATTTTCATATCAAGAATTTAGCCATTTTGATATAGAATTATACAATTCAATCAGTGCAAAACTCAACAAATTTTAGAAAAAATCAACAACATTTCAACTAACAATCCATATCCATATAAACAAAAATTAATATCACACAATTCCTATGTTTTGATATATAAAGCATATGAGTGAATGTATTCTTTTAGCAATTGAAATATGATATAAAATATTGTGTTGTAAATAATTTAGTCGCAAAAAGTTCTTAAAGGGCTATCAACAACAATCTCTGCTTTCGAAAAATCTTATAGCACATATGTTCAGTGAAACATTTGAGCAAGCAGTAGTAATCCCTGCTCAAATATATCCCTGCTCCTTTCAACCAGCAGCATCTATTCTTCGTCAAAAAACAAGCAGCAGTTGTTCCTCGTTCCTGCGCAAAGTAAAAAACAAGAAACATGTGCTCTGGCCAACAAGCAAGCAAGCATTAACGAGCCGCGCGGCCATTTGCTAGAACAGAGAGCCACACGGTCATTTGCTCGAACAGGTGGTGGGCGGACAAACCAGGTCGGTGGCTGGCCGAAGTGGCCGCGCCTGGCCCCATTGGCCGGCTGGCATCAGCCTCTGGCCGGTCGTGCCTTGGCTGCCAGTGGCCCTGGCTGGACGGGGGCGGCCGGCGGCGCCACTTGAGGAGGCCGCGACAGCCCAACCCTCGGCACCGGCGAGCTTCCTTGAGTCACGGCGACGGCACCGGTAGTTGGGGAGGACAAGACGGAGGAGATTTGAGGACTTCCATGGTGGCTGTCCTGAAGCAGGTCGAACGCAGGGGCGTAGGTTGAGGCCACCACCAGCTAGCCGAGGGAGGTGGGTTGGGCGGCGGGCGAGCCTCCAGCCACACCAGAAAGTGTAATTAAGCTTTAATTGTGGGTTTTGATAATAATAACCACGTAATTAGAGGATTATTGAGATTTATCGAGAAGACAAACAAGGCATCTATAATCGAGGATGTTATAAGAAATGGAGGAGCCCCCAATTATAAATATTGATGGCTTTAAATTCAAAGGAAGTTTAAATTCTTTTATATTTTGAATTTGAGTATAGAAAAAGCCGTACTATAAAGGGGAACACAATGCTTAAGCTAACATATGATACCAAGTGCTCAATCCTACACATATATCCTCAGTTTCACAGCCAAGACAGCCAGCACTTCACTCTTACCCTTGTTGTCTTGCTTTGAGCCACGGCACTGCCACGACTTAAGTGACCGTTTGGAGCTGGGGTATTTATACCTTTCCCCTTCTCCCCAACGTCTTTCCCTTTTTCCTCAACCATCCAGCTTGTGCAGAAACAGAAAAGTGCTTCCCTCTCTCCTTTATTGGTGACCTTGAGCCCCCAAGCTTCTCTATTGTTTTCTCCATCAATCCTTTAGAGAAAAAGATGACAAACTCGATTAGAGAGCAGATCCACTGATTCTCAACATCTAAAGAGCACTTGGTTTACGTTTTGGCCGACGGTTGTGTTTGTTACTCTAGAAGCTTGGCTCCTAGCCGGCTAGAGCATCGTCCGTGAAGCTTGCCAACTTGTGTGGTAGCCTTGGAAGGTTTGTAACCAACTCTTGCAGTTAGTAAACTCACCCCTCATCTCAAGAGTTAAGTCTCTTGACTTGAGAACAAAGAAGGATTGCAAAGCCTTAAGCCTTAGTGGCTAACCTCAACAACGTGGACTTAGGCATAGAGCAGCAGTGCCGCGGGTTGAATTTGACAAAAGTTCAAGTTTTGTTTTAACGAGCTTATTCACCCCCCCCCCCTCTAGGCTAACCAGAGATCCTACAAGTGATATCAGAGTGGGTTACCTCGTGTGCGCTTCACCACGTGAGGTATGGAGCCCGAAGGAGGAACTAGGGGCATGAAGCCGGTGGATGTTGATCCGAAGCGGGTTGATCTGCACGACACCGACAGTAGCGAGTTGAGCGTGTCGATAGCAAGCAACACCACACTACCACATCTTGAGGCTACCGATGCCGAAAGAGCTCTCAATGATGACAAGAGAAGAAAAAGAAAGGAAGCAAGAAAGCTAAAAAGAGAAGCAAGAGAGAAGAAAAAGAAGGAGGAGCAACGGTTAGAAGACAAGAAGCAAAGAAAAGAAGAAAGAAAGCTCAAAAGAGAAGTAAGAAGAAAAAGGAGAGAAGCTTGGAAGAAGAAGGAAGAAGAAGAGAAGGCAACAAATGCATCATCAAGTGACATATCAAGTAGTTCCGAAGATAGAGATTATGATGAGTCCTACCAAGTGTCAAAGGGGGCTAAGAAGGAGAAGAAAGGAAAGGGCAAAGCCGACAACAACAAATATGCCACCGTATCCTTTAACTATTCTTTTATGCCTATGACTAACCATGATCGGAGGTCTTTCATCAATGTTTCTGTGGGCAAGCTACCTCATTTTGATGGGACTAACTTTGCCAAGTGGAAGCACTTGATGAGTGCCTATCTTATAGGTCTTCACCCTGGCATTTGGGAGATTATTTGTAAGGGATTTGAGCCACCGGTTGATCCCAAGAACCCAACACTAGAAGAGATGAGAACCATTCACCTCAATGGTCAAGCCACAAGTGTGTTGCTTAGTGCTTTGGATGGTGATGAGTACAATAGAGTGATTGGGGTTGATGTTGCCAAGCAAATATGGGACACTTTGCAACTAGCACATGAAGGGGTTGACAAAGTGAGAAAGGCAAGAATTGATTTGTTGATGTCAAAGCTCAACTGGTTTATAATCTTGGATGGAGAGGGGCCACAAGAGATGTTTGATATGTTAATGGCAATGGTAGGCAAGATTAGAGGCTATGGTTATGATGAGCTTGATGATCACAAAGTTATCAAGATTATGTTGGAGGCTTATTCACCTAGAAATGAGTCCGTAGTGATTCTAATTAGAGACAAGAAGAAGTTTGAGTACTTCACACCAAATGATATACTCTCTCCGGTTCTATAAAACAAGTCATTTTAGACATTGACATGGTCTTTAAGAAATGACTTTGTCTGTAACTTTTTGCTATAAAATATTTATAAAATATAGTCAATATATACTTTTATGAAACTACATTTTAAGATGAATCTACTTACATTATTTTTATATTTTCAAACTCAACCCAAAAGAAGTTATTTGTAGTCAAAGTTTAAAATGTTTGACTTAAGACAACCTCAAAACGACTTGCTTTAGAGAACCGGAGGGAGTACTTAGGAGGATCTTGACCTTTGACATGTAAAGAGAAGAAGCAGAGAGGAAGAAGCTTGGAGAATTACAAGCAAAGCTAGAAGGCATCAAGATCAAGGATGTAGCTCTCAAGGCCAACAAAACAAGCAAGCAAGGCTCTACAAGCAAGTCCAAGATCAACAAGCAAGCTTCAACTAGCAAGTCCAAAGCAATCAAGCAAGTCCAAGAAAGAGTAGAAACCACATCATCCTCAAGTAAAAGTGAAAATGATGATGATCAATATAAGAAGGTTGATGATGTTGCTCTCTTTATAAAGAGGTTTCACAAGGGGCTAAAGAAGCAAGGTTACAAGGTAGTGAAGAGAAAATTTCCAAACAAGAAAAAGAGGACATGCTACAATTGTGGTAGCACCGATCACTTTATTGCTAAGTGTCCATATGAGATCAAGGACAACAAATACAAGAATGACAAGAAAGAGGACAAGGCCGACCATAGAAAGAGTAAGAAGTACATGGGAGAGACTCACATTGGGCATGAATGGGACTCAACTAAAGAAAGCACAAGTGAAGAGGATGAGAAGGTTGCAACCTTTGCTATTCACAATTCATCCCCTACACCAAGGCCCTTCAACAACACATCCAACGATGACTACTACTCTCCTCATATTTATCTCATGGCAAAGGGTGAGAAGGTAAAATCTAAATCGAAAGCCAAACCTCCTCCACCTCCTAGTGATATCTCTAGTTGTGATATCAGTGATAGCTCTAGTGATGAAGAAATTGATTAAATAACTAAAAATTTGGATGGAAAGACCAAATTATTCATCACTAAATTAATGTAGGATTTAGAGAGTGTCCAAGTTGAGCTAGAATCTAGAGAGGAGACTCTTATTCAACAAGAGGATCTCTATATTGCTAGCAAAGAAGCTCTTGCATTAGAGAGAAGTGAGGTGGAATCCTTGCGTAAGACTTTGGCCAAAGAGCAATAGGACCATGCTATTACAAAGAAAGCAAATAATGCCCTCAAGAGAAAGTATTATGACTTAGATGAAAAGCACAAAGAACTTGAGCTATAATATGGCATTCTTTGGGATAGCAACTCACATCCCTCTAAGGCAAAGGAAACCTCTACTCCCTCCACTGCCAATCCAATAAGTTTTGATCACTCAAACATGGCTAAGATCACAGCTAGCTTAGATTTTCAATATAGGACAGATTTCAATCACTTGAGCTATACTTCATCAAGTATGAATCAAACTTGAAACCAACTTGTTTGAATACTTTCACAAGACATAAATCCATTCAATCCACTTATTAAATATCATCTCATGAATTTATCCAACACAAATCAATCCAAACTTGATTACTAAGCAATTATCCATTCAATCAACTTATAGCAAGCAACATTGCATATTTATCCAATTCAATCAACTCATATGCACCCAAATAAAATGATCAACAAGAGATATACCTTAGTTAGCTTATGATCATCTAATTAGCAAGTTTCAACTCAAATATTTTTGCAAGCCATCAAATATTCCAATAAATCACCCTAACTTGAATATAACACTTGTATGTTGATAGCATTTGGACTTCACTCAATTTTCACTTGGCATTGGGTTTGGATGTGCACTAGGCTTCATATCTTGACTCAATATATGATGATCAATATGAAATCAATTGAATCAAGTCTCCAATGTCAATAGTACCTACAATCAATCATCTATTTTTTATGGTACCCAATCAAGTTTGGGTCCTCTCAAGTTAGGAGCAACATACTTATGCATAGCCTTAGTATGAGTAGCAGGATGTATTGCAGTAGTAACCACAGAGGTACCATTACTATCCTTTCTAAGCACATTATTATCAATAATTAAAATAGGCTTAGAAATGTCACCTAGAGGACATAAATGTGCCATGTGTCCCCTTTCCCGACATGAGTAGCACTTTCTCTTTGCTTGAGCATTTTCTTCCTTGCTCATGTTGTGCTTCTCATTGCCTTGCTTCTCCTTGTTTGCTTGAGCCTTTTTCTCAAGCTTGTTTGGACAACCCGAAGCTAGGTGGCCCAATATGTCACAACTAAAGCATCTCATGTGAGCAATCTTCTTCATTTTTTCTTCTTTGTTTTTGCTAACTTGCTTTGTATCTTGATTCATCCTTGAACGCATTGATCTTTCTCTTGCTTTTCCACCTCTTCTAGTTTTCTTCTTCTTTATCATCAAATCACTATCATCTTCATGGTTGATTTTGACTTGCTTTTGGGGTGTCTTCTTTTGCTCAACTTGTGACTTTGGTTGAGGCTCTTCTAGTTGCTTCACCAATTGCTTGGTTTGGCACATTGAGATAAGATAACCCCAAGTGCGACACTTGAAGCACTTCACATGCTTGAGCCTCCCTTCTTCTTTTATCTTCTTGAGCTTCTCAAGGTTAGGGCAACCATTTATAAGGTGTCTCGCTTCATGACACCGGTTGCACATGGTATGAGAGAGCTTTCTTTGTTGTAACTTCTTCTTTCTCTCTTTCTTTCGCCCTTTGTCATCTCCTTCTTGAAGCCAAGGCCATACTTGTCATCATAGTTTCTTTGAGTCTTCAATATGTGCTCAAAGGTGACTTTTGAGTTGTAGCACCTCTCTAACTTGTTGCTCAAATTTTTTACTTTATTTTTGAGCTCATTGTTCTCCTTTAAAAGGTTCGTCTCACAAGACATAGAAGTAGAACAAGCATCAAATTGTGAAGAACGTGGCATTTCTAATAAATCATCACTAGAGGTGAATACATGCTTCTTGCCTATATCACAAGGGTTAGCAGTAATATGTGATTGATCAATTGACCCATGTGATGAGCTCTCACTAGTTTTAGTTTTTCTATTAGAAATCTCCATAGTGAGAAAAGCATGGTCTTGTACCAAGTTATCATGAGCAACACTAAGTTCCTCATGAGCCAATTTTTGCTCCTCATGTGAATAAGTAGTAACACAAAGTAGATGTTTTTCTTGTTCATGTGTGTTCTTTAGAAAAGAGTTTTTATTTTTCAATTTCTCAGTTTTAGCCATCTCTTTTTCTAAAGCTTTGATCATGCCACCATATCTATCTATAAGCTCCTCATATGAATCAAGATCAATCACATTTGTATTAGATACCTTAGTGTCACCTTGTGACATGAAGCAATATGATGTAGTTGGAGAGCTTGAAGAAACATCACTCTCATACCCCGAGCATGATCCATCATTATCACCATTAAGTGTGCATGGAGTAGCATCATCATTGGCATCACTTGTGGCATCATCATCAATCTTGTCAAGTGATCTTGTGATATGATCATTATCATCATCACTTGACCATGAGGTGGAGCAATCTTTCTCAATCACCACATTGTGATCATGCTTGACACACTCATGCGCCTCCTTCTTGGGCTCATCATCATCATCGGAGACCATCCCATACTTCTCATTGAGATAACTCCAAATCTCATGGGCGGTCTTCATGTCAATGATCTCTTCGAAGATGTTATCATGCAAGGATCTATACATGATGTTAGTAGCTTGGATATCGAGATCTAGGCATTTCTCTTGTGCTTAAGTTAGATTATCTTCATCCAACATATGAGAAAAGCCTACATCTACCACCCACCATATTTGAGGGCAAATAAACTTAAAATTGTATATCATCCAATTTTTCCATTGTGTAAAGTGTGTGCCATCAAAGATGTGTGGACAATCAACATCTAGCCCATAAGCCACCATCCTCTCAGGGTTAGTGAAGACCAGAAATGAGAGACCTAGCTCCGATACCACTTGTAGGGTCGAGATGGCGAACTAGAGGGGGGGTGAATAGTCGTTACTAAAACTTAATCGCGTCGGCTAATCGAAACAAGTGTGGAATTAAAACTATCGGTATAGCCAATACTACACCCCTCTATCTATATTCTCTAGCACCTCGCTAAGATCCTAATTAAGTAACAAAGGTGTCAGGGCTAGCTAGAGCTCACCTAACCAATTCTAGAAGCATGGTCACACAAACCTATGCCACTAGTACTTCAAGCAATGAGGGAGCTCCTACACATGCTAGTAAGCAAAAGCACAAAGCCAACTAAGCTCACTAGCAATGCTCAATAATAAGGCAACCAATGCCAAATTAGAGAGCACAAATACTTAGCTACACAAACTAAGCAATGTGACTAACAAGGTTACACAAACTAAAATAGCCATGCAAGGGAGCTACTTCTATGCTACACAAGCAAGATTGTAACTAGTGGGCTACACACGCTAACTAATTACAAAAGCAACTACACAAGCATAATGTATATAAAAGTAATCTCAAGCTTGTATAAAGGGATTGCAAACCAACAGGAAAAACAAGGTTGACACGGTGATTTTCTCCCGAGGTTCACGTGCTTGCCAACACGCTAAGTCTCCATTGTGTCGATCGCTTATTTGATGGTTCGGCGGCTAATTGGCATCACCCGCCAAGCCCGCACGTCGGGCACCTGCAAGAACCTACCCTGAAAGTGAGGGTAGCTCAATGACACGATCAACTAGAGTTGCTCTTCGCGGCTCCCGTGGGGCGAGCACAATGCCCCTCACAAAGCTCTTCAATGGAGCACCACACAAGCTTCTTACGGGCTTTGACGGAGACCACCACCAAACCGTCTAGGAGGTGGCAACCTCCAAGAGTAACAAGCACCACTGGCTTGCAACTCGATCACCTAGTGCCACTCGATATAATCTCACCATGCAACATACTAGAATCACACTCACTCGCAATTAATTCAGCACTCTTGCAAGCACAAGTGAGTTAGAGGGCATCTAAGAACTCCTACACAAGCCACATAGGCGTGAGGGTGCTCAGCAACCAGCCCAAGGCTGGCCACACACTCCTTTTATAGCTCTAAGGGCTAAAATAGCCATTACCCCTTCACTGGGCAAAGCGTGTACTGACCGGACATGCAGGTCATAATGACCGGACGATGAAACCCAGCGTTCGGTCACTTACAGAGAGATTCCAGCGATGTTTTTCAGCGAATCGGACGCGTTCCGGTCATCAATGACCGGACTCTCTCAGCGTCTGGTCGCTTCTAGGACATGCTAAAAACACTAACCAAACGCTGTGACCAGACTCGCAGGTGCTGACCGGACGCTAGGACCCTAGCGTCCGGTTGTTTTTCGTGCCAGCATCCGGTCACAGACCTTTCAGCGCTAAAACGGCTATAACTCTTAGCTCTGAACTTCGATTTTGACGATCTTGAACATTTTGGAAAGCTTACTCAGAGGGCTACACATCCCACATGCAAACTTGGTCCAAATCACAATGGATCAAAATAGTATTCTAATCCAAGGACCATCCTATAGTTTGGAGTACACCAAAAAACCTTTTTTTCTTCTCTAAGTTGATTCACGATAACTCTAACTTCTTCTCCTTTGTAAATGTGCCAACACCACCAAGTGTGCACCACCATGTGTATGTGTGTTAGCTTTTCACAAAAATTTTCCAAAGGATTAGCCACTCAACTTGCCATGCCACTCGATCCTAGCGATGATGCAAAGTTAGATCACTCGAGTGGCACTAGATGACCGATATGCAAACAAGTTTGCCCCTCTTAATAGTACTGGCCATCTATCCTAAACCCGGTCATCAACTTCTCTACACACCTATGACTGGTGAAATGAAATGCCCTAGGTTATACCTTTGCCTTGCACATTTCATTCTATCTCCTCCAATATCGATGCAACACTATGCACCAACATGATCAACAATGATATAATACACTTCATATCATCACGTGATCATATTGGTTCATCGATCTTGACTTCACTTGCTTTTCACCGTTGCCTTTGTCCATCGGCAGCCAAGTCTTGCTCAAGCTTCACCGCCATGCGGTCCATCGCTCCAAAGCCTCTGACTTGCCCTTCACGCTTGCAACCGGTCCATCAAGCCAAGTCTTGTCTTAATCTTCTCCACCTTGATCACATGGCTCAATGTCATGTATCATGTGCAATAAGCTCCTTCATCATCACATGTGTGAGCTTTGTAACATCTCTAAACCATTTTCGCCTTCACGGCATATGTTGCTCACACACATGTACTTATGGAACTAATCACCTGTGTATCTCACATAAACACAATTAGTCCACCTAGGGTTATCACTCAATTACCAAAACCACATAAGGATCTTTCAGGACACTTTGAAGCAACCTATGGACCACCATGTGACTTGGTGGGAGTTTACCACTGCTTTCCGTCAGTATTATATTCCTACTGGTTTGCTGAACAGAAAGTTGTCCTAGTTTCTGGAGTTGAACAGGAACCGCTACTGCCTCCCTGTCACCATTGACGCGACCACGCCACCGTAGTGCGCCATCACACGGCTCAGCCGCACGTGGCCACCCCTCCTCCGCCATCCTCTACTCCAACCGTCACCTCGTCCTAGCCCAAGGAGCCTCCTGATGCTCATGCGCTAGCCAGTTAGGTCCGTAGCAGCCCTAGCTCACCATAACGAGTGTGCCACCACTGCATATGGCCGCACGTCGTTGTAGCTCGCTCCAGCACGTCTTGTCGCCCCGCGTTGCTGCTTCATGTAGGCAGTTGGACCATAGTCGAAGGTTGGCCCGACCAACGGGCCAGCGCGAGCCTCTAGTGGCTGGCGTGGTCGCGCCGTGTCACCGCCCACCATGCCGCCGTGCGCTAAGTCTCTAGGGGTGTGCATGGGTGAATTAGAAAAAGGTCAAGGGGTTAAGTGAGAAGGTCTATGAGAGGGGGAAATAGTATTAGGACTTCGGTGTGATTTAGGAGGAAACCGAGGACGTGGTTGCAAAAGCACCAGCACGTGGGAGCCTCGCGCATGGGCCGCGGAAGCTGGGCCGCTGCGCGTGTGCTGCGTTGCATGGGCCACATGTTGTGGGCCGTGCGGAGAATCCATTTTCTTTTTCCAAGGAATTAGTAAATAGTTTTCTAATTTAATTTCTGAGCGAATCTTTGGTAATTAATATAAAATCATGTAGGTGTCTAAAAATTATGAAACAAATTTTGTTAGGTTTCTAAAATTATGATCTATCTGTTAGTGTATTTAGTTAATGTTTATATGTGTTGACACTAGGAGCTATTAAATAGTATGAGAATGCTTAATATTATTAAGTTGATTATTGTAGGAATTTTTGTGGTGAATTGGTGATAGTTTTGATCCTAAAATTTTTACAACAGTTTCATTGTATTATTATGTGTTTAGTATAATTTTTGTAGCCTTAGAATAGACTAAGCATTACGATAGTTAAATGCTCTTTGTTTCAATATACATTAAATCACTAGTAGAAATAAAGATGTGTCCTTAATTTGCAAAGTCAAGTGTTTGTTAGTTGAACCCAACACTTAGCTTGATGAAGATGATAGTTAGCTTATTATCTTAGTCATTAGAGCTAGCTTAGTAGTTTGATATGTGTATTCTTATTTTAAGAGGTGTTGTTGCCTAAATGTTAAGTGTTGCATCATCATCGCATGTTTGTAGAGAATGAGTTGGTGGAGATTGTGACCATAAACGATCGCGAGTTCAAGGAAGATCATCGAGGAATACGAGAAGGAGATCCTCATGAGGGAGGAGGTCCCAGAGCCACTGACGACTGACTCAGCTTGACACCGTGCCTGCCCAAGGCAAGCCCCGGTGCATAACCCCTTATTTTTTTATAATCACTGTTTATATATGTTATGTGCATTTATGTTAGAGGAATCTTATGAAAACCACCTGCATAGATATAACTGTCCTATGAGTTCTACTAGTATAGGTTCGAGTAATGCTTAGGCTTTTGGTAGCGTAACCTACCGTTACTCACAATAGATGATTATTATAATTACTCTCATGATAAAAATGATGAAAGGAAAAATGGAGACCAGGCAGGGATATGGTATGTGTATTGATAGGTGTAACGAGTTCTCCCGTGGAGTGTGCTCGACGGAACTGTCCGATGTAGCTAACTTTTGGGGTGCTTAGTGTCTAATGGAAGACGAGCGCCTTTGAAAGCGTGTTATTTCAGGCGGTCCTGCCACAGCTACCAAGTGCTCAATCCTATACATATATCCTCGGTTTCACAGCCAAGACAGTCAGCACTTTACTCTTACCCTTGATGTCTTACCTAGTGCGGTAGTGCCACACCTGTAGAGAGACACTGCCGCAGAGCGGCATTGTCGTGACTTAAGTGACCGTTGGGGGCTGAGGGGTATTTATACCTTTGCCCTTCCTCCCAAACATCTTTCTCTTCTTCCTCAACCATTCAGCTTGTGCAAAAATAGAAAAGTTCTTCTCTCTCTCCTCCATTGGTGACCTTGAGCCCCAAAGCTTCTCCATTGATTTTCCCATCAATCCTTGAGAGAAAAAGGTGTCAAACTCAATTAGAGAGCAGATCCACTGATTCTCTACCTCTAAAGAGCACTTGGTTCATGTTTTGGCTGGTGGTTGTGTTTGTTACTCTTGGAGCTTGGCTCCTAGCTGGCTAGAGCGTTGCCCGTGGAGCTTGCAACTTGTGTGGCAGCATCGGGAGGTTTGTAACCAACTCTTATAGCTAGTAAAATCACCCCTCATCTCAAGAGTTAAGTCTCTTGACTTGAGAACGAGGAAGGGTTGGAAAGCCCTAAGCCGTAGTGGCTAACCTCAACAACGTGGACTTAGCAAGCCTTAGAGGCGAGCTGAACCACAGGATAAATCATTATGTCACTTTGTGCTTGTTTTACATTCTTGTGATTCATATTGTTGTTGAGGTAATTTTTAGGTTTTGATGTCGATCTACTTGTGTGTGGTGTTTCTACCACTTCTTGCTGTCGATCTATGTTCAATATACCTGCAGGGACCTTAGTAACGTATTGGATCTAAGTTTCCTTTTATAGATTTTGAATTACATCACGAAGTTGTCTGCAGGTGCGACAGTGCCGCTGTTCTGGCTCAGCAGTGCCATAGGTTGAATTTGACAAAAGTTCAAGTTTTGTTTTAACAGGCCTATCCACCCCCCCTTTAGGCTAACCAGAGATCCTACAACATCGTCGTGGGAGTGAGCTGGGGGAGCAGTCATGACTGATGCAGCCCGTACGGTGCCCCTAATGTAGCCCGTGTGAGACGGAGGGTGAGGGGGTAGGGAGAGGTAGCTCCGCCGCCCGTAGTCACGTCGCGTTAGAACCCTAAGCCACGCTAGAGGCCCGACACGATTTCGCGAGTGAAGGCCGGTTAGACGCTTCGAGCAACTATAGGAAACTCCCATGGGCATTACTATCTTTTGGTCCATCTGCCTTTTCCTTTCTTTTTTTTGCTATTTAATCCAATCATTACCAACGGTGTTAGAAAGGAGGGGTAGACGGCGCCTTTATTTTAAAATAATGAGGGTAAAATCACAAAGTTAAAAAGGAGGGGTAAAATCACTAATGAGGTTTGAAATAGGGGTCGAAACACCAAAATCCCTATTTATTTTGTATTATAATTGTTAGTAAAATTTTATATAATTTTGGTCAAACTTTAAGTTGGGTGACTCCATAAAAAGTGAGAATTGTATTCTTTTGTGGATGTAGGGAGTAAGTGGTATTCACATTTATGGCTCCAAATCAATTTATTATGAAAGTATGTTTTGTAATTAAACTAAGGGTATTTATTTTAAATCATAAATATTGATACTTTTAATCTATAATTGGTCACACTCAAGATACTAAAACATGACATTTTGCTATAATTGCATTCTTTCTTGGACGTAGGGAGTAAGTGCTCATCTCGTACTATGACAAATCAACAATTTGGCTAGATTTATAAAAAAAATAGTATTAACACTTGCATCTCCAAATATATTTACTATAGAAATATATGACATGAATAATCTAGTGATATCTATTTGGTATCACAAATATTTTTGAGGATTAAAATAGATGTGGTATACATAAAACATGCAAGAGAGAGATAAAGATAGAGATGTATTGGGAAAAGAGAAAGATGTATTGTAAAAATAGAAATGTGTATTGCGATGCTATATGGTCAAGTGTTTTGGGACAAATTTGAAATCCTTTAAGATCATCTATTTATGGACGGAGGGAGTATGAGATTTGGCAAATATTTCTCAATAAAATGTTCTACAAATATAGTTTATGTGTTTTAAAAAAATATTTATATGAAGTTTTTAGGGTCAATAACTAATCTTTCCTAACTTGTTTTTATGAAGTACTAATTGATTATTAATGCAGGTCATATCTATCATGTGTTAGCAATTATAGGAGTCATAGATATTTTAAAAGAGATGTAAGTGCTATATGTTCGTGTGCGAATTTAGGGAAATTGCTTTTCTTTGGTTTATGTCTTATTTGTCTATATTCGTGTTTTGCAACAAAAAAGGCAATATAATCTCTATGTTGTTATGATAGATTTTGATTAATTATCAACTACTCTATATGCATTATCACTACTACAGGAAGTATTCATAGAGGTGGCTGGAAAAGGTTTATAGAGGATGTTATTTGGCCCACCTCTACTTACCTGCAAATTGGGCCAAAAAATAGGGAAAAACTCAAAAGAATCCTACCGGTCAACCCCCTAGCCTCGCTCATTCATTCTTTCCATTGCACCTTAGAATCACTTGTGACTAAGTGGCTAATACAATGTTGAATATTGACACCCTAAATGAATTAAATGGATAAAGTTTGAAAACTTTGGTTTAGCTCTTTTCTCGGTCCTAGGTCATTTGAAAAATTCAAAAAAAAATGAATTTCAAAGTATGAAACCTTAGAATATATAGAATACGTAGACACTAACTGCATTCAAACGAGAAAGTCATTGGAAGTACCTTGATGTCACTTAGAGGAGGTTAGGTGTTTATGAAATTTAATACAAAACAAAAACTTCGTAGTGGATTAACGCCATGTTCACTTAAACTTATCAGTATTGTTTATCAGTCATGGTACAATGTTTTTCTCTCACAACAAAACAGCTTCAGCCATCTTATCTGCCACAGAAACCAGAAGTTCCGATGGATGGAACTTGCGATCTACGTCGAAAGTAACCATCGGAACATCCGACCTTGTCAATATGCAACAAAATGAAAGTACGCCTAATGAATTCTAGTTCAAACCAAACTTGAAGATATGTGTTTGGAGATGTTAGCAAGTCAAAAAGCACTTGCATATTCACAAACACGCACAATTCCCCTCTAATCCTATATCCAAACGGCATTTTAGTTTCTTGCTTGTGTTTTAGGGACTTCAATGATCCTCTTTGATCCTTCTTTGAGGTGTTGATATTGCTTGATATCTACCCTTAGCCTAGCTCAAGTCCATATCTTGCTTTCATAATCTAAGTAGATATGCCAGCAAGCATTGTTAGCCCTAGTGGTTAACTTTCAATTAACCATCAAAATCGCCAAGCCCTTGTTAAGGTCCATGTTTCTTACCACCATCTTTTGACTTGCTCTTTACATTACATATTTAAGCTTTTTGCGTTGTGCTTGTTTTGCATGACCTTTAGCTTTCCTGGCTAGATTAGCACAGACTAGTTGATAGGATTGACTCTAAAGTACGAAGTTAAACTCTTATAAGCCGTACTTTTCAGCTTATTTTTCTAGCCAGAACAATATTTTTCTCTCATAACAAATCAGCCGAAACAGTGTTTCGGCTTGTTTTTTTAGTGAAGCGAACGGAGCCTTTGTAGGTTAGTTAAAGTAGGCCACACTAGAAAAATCTAAGATACACATAATGTTAAGTGTTGGTGTTAGCTCCAATAGTTTTTTTTATAAACTAGTTAAATTTGAAAAAGTTTAATTCAATCTAAATCTAATTAAAAATAGTACTTTATTTTGGACGGAGGTAGTATATACTCTACGATGAAGAGATTTGTTCCTCTTTCTCTTGGGAATTACAGTTAGCCCTTGTTTAGTTGGTCAAAGTTGGCGCCGCCGGAATCACTGTGAGGCACTGTAGAGCACTGTAGCATTTCGTTTGTATTTGGTAATAATTATCCAATCGTTGACTAATTAGGTTCAAAACGTTCGTCTCGCAAAGTATAACCAAACTGTGTAATTAGTTTTTGATTTTGTCAACATTTAGTACTCCATGCATGTACCGCAAGTTTGATGTGACGGAGAATTTTCTTTTTATATAGTGCCAAAGTTTGTATTTTGGGATAACTAAACACACCCTTACTACTAGAAACGTAAAGTGGTCTTGGCGTGCAAGAGATAGGTAGTACTATACTACGCAGGGGCGGATCCAGAACGGGGCTGTGCCCCGGACTGAGCTGCTGATTCACGTTCAAAACAGTCTGATCTTACTTTCTAGGCCTTCTTTTATCTAATTAAGATCATAGTTTTCTAGGCTAAACACTACATATGTTAAAAGGGCTACGTGGACTCGCCTCGGACTGCAGTCCGGGTCCTGGATCCGCCCCTGGTACTACGTATGTACTATATGTGAGGACTCAGGAGCAGCAGCGAGAGTTCGGGGCGCAACCAAACGCTGCGCCTGTACACTGCTTGACAAGCGACAGCGAGGAAGACTGCGCCACCATCTCGTCGTACGTATTCCGCCGCTGACCGGCCGGACCGGACGAAACGCAACACTGGGACTGGGCGGGCGGGCGAGCGAGAGACTGATGACACAGCTGCATGCGATAGGATCGGAGTGGGATCAGACGATCAGCTGATGAATGCCTTGCAGCAGAGCCCACGCACTGATGCTGGCATGCTGCGTACACATATACTAGTATATATATGTTTTCCAGTGGCATACTGTATAAGAGGTTTGATCTGATCGGACATCGATCATATATGCTGGTGTATGCCTCCTTGTTGCATGGGCATTCTTCAATTTGGTCTGAACGGCAACAATGATGCTCTCCAAGCCGGCCTTTCGACAAGGAGACAGCAATGGGGGAAAAAAAAAGAGGCCAGATGCATTTTCAGACAGCAAGTTGCTTACTTAATGGAGGCCCGTTGTGGAATACGAACCTAAAACAGGTCTCCAACATAATATCTATAGTATTTATCAGAGTATCTATATAAAAGACCCATTTTAGGTGTTAAGAGAGGCATCATCCAAATCTAAGTATCATTTCTTCTGGAGATCTATTTGTAGAAATAGTTATCTTTTAGGTCTTGTTGTTAAAAAAGACAAAAAAATAGGTATTAAACCCTTTACCTATAGCTATCAAACCAAAAAAAAATAGGTCTCGTACTTTGCGTCGCTGTGGTTGGAGACCGTCTCAAGGAGCTTCCATACTACGTCAGGTACAGTATGTATAAATGCCAACTGCTCATGTCCATCAAATTGAATGAGCTACGAGTAGTACGTACTCCTATCCTGTACAGGGAGCGTTGAATCGGTGTTGACCCCAGCACGGTCCTCCATCAGTCCATCTCCTTTTGGGTGCCGGCTTCACCTGTGACCCTACGTCATCGCTGTCTGTCATACTCAGTCAATACTCTCTCCTTTATATTTTGAGTACGGAGTACACAGAGAGAGACGACGACGACTGTGCTGTGACTCTATGAAGTGCGAACGGTGCAACAACCAGCACTGCCGCCGCTGCATGAGAAAGAGAGAGTAGGGCCTTGGTTAGATCAAGAGGCTAGAGTTTTAAGGTGTCATATGGAATATTATATAGAAGTATTGGGTATTCGATACTAATAAAAAAAATTTACATAATACATCAGTAAACCGCGAGACAAATTTATTAAGCATAATTGATCCGTCATTAGCACATTTGTTACCGTAGCTCCAAATTATCAAATCATAAACTAATTTAGCTTAAACGATTCGTGTTGCAAAGTAGTCGTAATCTGTGTAATTAGTTATTTTTTTTAGTCTATATTTAATACTCTATACGTGTGTCCAAATATTCGGATGTGATAGGACGTAAAATTTTAGGGAGGAACTAAACAAGCCCTAAATGATCACAGCAATCAAGGGGTGCAGCGCAGACCAGAGCAGGGGAGAGGAAGCTGCTCAAGCTCTGCATTGCATGGGGAAGGAGCAGAGAGATTACTGCTACCACGCCACCGCAGACGACGGCACGGGCACCACACCAAGCGAGAGGGAGAGGGGGGAGACGACGACGAGAGAGAAACAAGGGAGGAAAGCGAGGCGAGGATGATGGGTCACCTCACCTCAGCGTAGGGCCGGCCGCCGTGAACAGTGCAGCCTCTGACCTTCTTTCCCCGCCCCTGGTCCTTGCTGGCTCGCTCGCCGTAGTCCGGGGCCTCTGCTCCCAGCAGAAGTCCCGAGTGCCCCCTGCACGGCTACATGAATGAGGCCCTGCAACTGCAACGTACGTACAGTACAGTACTGGTACTCCATGGAAGAGTGGCAGCGCTAGCTGCCTCACTGTAGCCGTGTAGGACACTGGGAGTAGGACAAGGGAGCATGTACCTGGGAGCTACGACTAGCACTACTATGTATCATCATGAGGTAATCATTCTCAAATTATTGAGAGAACGGGATGGACACTCACGACTCACCTTGGCCTTGTTTAGATGCAAAAAATTTTGCAAAATGACTACTGTAGTGTTTTCGTTGTTATTTGACAAATAGTGTCCAATCATAGTCTAATTAGGCTTAAAAGATTCGTCTCGTGGATTTCGTCTAAACTGTGTAATTAGTTTTATTTTTTATTTATATTTCATGCTTCATGTATGCGTTCAAAGATTCGATGTGACAGGGAATATAAAAAATTTTGCAAAATTTTTTGCAAACTAAACTGGACCCTTATGTAGAAAAATACCAAGCTATGTGATGACAAACTTTTTGGAGGAAATATGTGATGACAAACGCACATGTTCTTCTAAGTTCAACATAAGTTTAACGTTTTTTTAGGCTTGCCATAAATTTAAGGGGATGATTTGGACCCATCATGTGCCGTGGCTCTTGTCCTTGATGAACGATGATCGAAGTGAAAAAGTGAAGACATTGATAATACGAAGCACGGAGTGGTTTTGTATGGCAAAGATGGCCATATCCATCATGAGGGGCATGAAAACCCAAGAAGCCCAATCAAAATGCATCGTTTTGACCACATTAATTATTGTCGCTGCAAAACACACATCAATCATAATGGTTATGTCGTCAATCATCACCAATCGCTAAAACCGAATTATGGGCCTATATGCTTTCAATGTGAGTATTCAAAATTGTTTCCTTAAATCCGAACAACCCAAATCTATATTGTGGTTTGCAATCATTTAGTTTTCGAGTTTTCATTTCCCCTTGTCCCTACGTTTTCTCCCATTCCAAAAGGGTCCTTAATGTAAGATTCTTTTAATTGGAATGCTCTTTCGAATCAATGATCAGTAACTTAGGGAGAGGTACACTACAAGTACCATAGCATAGCCCTTAATATTTATACTAAACCGAGTCTTAAAACCTGTTGTCTTAAAACGTTGTGAACTCAAGAAACCTCTGCCCACATTAAGGGCACCTTTGGATTGCAGGAATTTCATAGAAATTTGTACATGAACTTTAAATTAATCAATTCATTTTCATAGGAAAATGTAAGAAAAAAAATCCATGTTCCAAAGGAGGACCAAAATTTAAACTGAATCATAGGGATGGAAAAACATATGAACGGATAACCTGATAGACTGCCAATGTACCTTTCTACAATGAAGAAAATTTAGGGTTCCTTATATTAATTAAGCTTTAAATTGAATCATAGGGTTGAACAAACATCCGAAGTGCTAAAAGCCTGATAAGGACTGCCAACGAGCCAGGATAGACAATGGAGGAACCAAGGGGAGGCCAGCAGGGTGGGAAGTGACGGCAATCGAGGTGGAGAAGCTTCTCTAGACTTAAAAGTGACGGCAATAGAGAAGCTGCTTCTCCGTAGACTTAAGTAATCTATTACGTGAAGCTTCTCCGTAGCACCAACCCCAAGCGCTGGCCGTTGTGGTAGGAATCGCCATGGATGATAGATGGATATATCTTGGTATCTGGGAATTGGCTTCTCACGCCTGGTATAACGGATCGGAGGTAGTAGCTTTTAACATGGCTAACCCTACGTGATACTTTCATGTAACCTTGGAATGTGTGAAAGAATCGAGAACAATCTTTTCTCTTTTCTATTAAAATATAAAAAAAAACTTAGAGTTAGCTTAAAAGCCAATTTTTGGAGCTGCCGTGACGCTCCGGGTCAGGGGACGAGACCACGCTTCGTCAAAGGATCCGAACAACTTGTTCCTTGTGTTTGCTTTGATTGATGATTCTAGCACGTACAGTACTCCTGATACCTGACAATGATTGTCAGCGAGCCGGGATAGACAATGGTGAAACCAAGGGGGGCCACCCCCAAACACAGAACTCCTCTGGCCCTGTTCGCTTCTCTTATAATCCGTCTTTTTCAGCTTGTTTTTTCAGCCAAAACAGTGTTTTTCTCTCACAATAAATCAGCCGGAACAGTGTTTCGGTTTGTTTTTTCAGCGAAGCGAACGGGGCCGGTGCAAGTTTGTTAAGTATCCCTATAAATGCTTTAATGCCCCTGGTTCATGTGTTTTCTACCATTCCAAACATGACCTTAATGTACCTTGTAGATTGAAGAAAACTTAGGGTTCTCTTATTAAACTTTAAAATAAACCATAGGGCTAACACAAACATCTGAAGTGATATATACAGTATCTGTTGCAGCACAAATTAGGCCTCCTTTGAAACGGAGGAAAAACAAAGGATTCAAATTCCTATGGATTGGATTTCTATAGCAGCCTATGGTTTGTAGGAATTGCTCATAGGAATTTTAAAGGAAACTTTCCTTTCCCTCCAATTCCATAGGAAAAGTATAGGAAAAAAACAATCCACCTAGACCTCATGGAAAAAATCCTATGCACAAGGAACTAGGCAAACAATGGATTTACGAGAACCGCTTGTGTCTAATCAAGGGAGTGGAATACAATAATTAGATTGATTAAGAAAGCAAGTTCTATTTGCTCCTAAAGTTTCTTTTAAGATTCCTATGTTTCACCTTTGTATATCCAAACACCTTGATACGGAAAATTGCTATGTTTTCGATTCCTCCATTTTGCACTTGCGTTCCTGTCCTAGTTTTCATTTTCCTGTATTTTATCATTCCTACATTCCAAATGAGGCCTTAAAAGAAAAAGGCCGAAGGGAGAAAAAAATGGAACAACAATGAATGAAAACGAAAAGGAGAGCCCAACTAGTGCCCCTCGCTCCCGGTTTTGACAAAATGAGGCAACACAGAAAGCGGGCCAATAGCAGTGCCAAAGCGCTTCGACATTTTAACAAACAGCACGAACTATAAATATCTCATCTGTAGAAATCTGCATGGAAAGTTCCACCCCAAAATCCAAAAAGTTGCTACAGTACCTGTCACATCAAATATTTGCGGCCCGTGCATGGAGCATTAAATGTAGACAAAAAGAAAAACTAATTGCACAGTTTGGTGGAAAATTGCGAGACGAACGTTTTAAGCCTAATTAGTCAATGTTTGGACACTATTTGCCAAATAAAAACGAAGGTGCTACAGTAATCCCAAAATCCAAATTTCGCGAACTAAACAAGGGCATAACACAATATATCTGGAGAGGTGAGAGATGTTTGGAAATGCCGGTTTAGGAAGCCATGGCGTGGCAGTTGCCTGCGAACTAATCGCAATCTCGAAATTCTAACGGGAGGCACAAGACAGCAGTAGCTGCGGCCCATGGGTGGGCTACGGAGCTGACTTCCCTTGTTGGGCCGGTATCGCACGTGCACACGCATGGAACGTGGGAGGGATACTCCATCTCGGGCTGCAGCCGACTCTCACAATCACATCCTTCCGCTGAAACGGGACACCGTGGCCCAGCGTTCATGTTCGTGTTCGTGTCCCGGCCCTGAGTTACTAGCTAGCTACCCATAGAAATAAGCCCACCAGCCACCAGGCAACTATGGCCAGAAGAGCTGAAGCATGCCGCAATCGTTTTGCGCCCGTTGGGCCCAGGCCCAGAAAGAGGCAGCAGCCACAACGACGGGCCTCCGTCGCGACGTGACCTACCCGCTCGGTCTGGGGGTGCAGGGGCTGAGTGGCAAATGGCAATGATTGAGATGTTGAAACAGAAGTGGATGATCCACACACGGAAACAGTAGGCGCGTCACCATCCCCACGCGGACATCCAAAGCGGGGTTTGCATTGGGGTCCTGGGGACAAGCAGTACGCGCACTCACATCCGCTTTTGTCCATGGACGACGCACAGGGAAAGCTCGCTCGCTAGCGAGAAAAGGTGAAGGCTCCGGGTCTCCCAGCCGGCCGGGCGGGCGAATCAACCTTCACCTGCATCTGATGACCATGTGGATCCTGTCGCCTGCCTGCTTCCTGCATGCATGGTGGTAGCAAACCTTAGCTTGCCTATTGCTTGAAGCAGCTAGCAATCATGGAGCGAGGACAGAGAGAGAGAAAGGCTAACCTGTCTACTTCTCGAGAGAGCGAGAGGCCGGAGAAGAGAATCGCCGACAGGGCCCGGGTGCGCCTTGCCGTTGCCACGGGGTGATGGGGATTGGATGTATGAGTGGAGGGAGGAAGACGACGGACACGGTCCACACGGAAGGCAGCACCGCAGCAGCAGCCAGAAAGAGGGGCCGGGACGAAACGCACCTCCGATCCTCGTGGGCCATCGGAGACAGCCTGGCTCGATCCAGCCGGATCTCGCGCGAGGAGGCCGGGCCCAGACTAGGGCCCATCTAGTCGGATCCCACCTACAGCAAATGGCCCAACCGAGTGACCAACGTTCCTCGGCCTTGTCCGTGCTGTTCTCTGCTCCTCTCGCGTCTCTTTCTTCCATGTCTCTCCTCCCCACCACTTGTCCACCTCCGTCCTTCTAGAGTTCAATTTTTTCTTTCTAAAATAAGTGCACCTCTACGTATTAGATAAACTAACTTTATTTGTTTTTTTCTACTTCCTCTCTGTTCAAGGCGCAATGATTACACCTTTTATAGGAGCGTATATGTAATTTCTTCACTAACATTAGTCTCTTTACCTAAACTCTAGAAGTACGCTTATCTTGGGACGGACGGGAGTAACCAGAGACAGAGAGTGAACACGTAGCATCGATCTCTCTCTCTCTCTCTTTTTGATCGGGTATAACTTCGACGCACACAACTTACACACTCCACACTTACACCATACGCACGCACACGCGTGCGCGCTTCGTACACACGCAAATAAGAGATTGGTGAGGCGTGAAAAGGCACAGTGCGTATACATCTACGACGACTACTAGCCAGTGTTACTACTGTGTATGCACGGGTTTGGTACAGAGAACAGTTCAGTTCACACCCCACATGCACAGAGCGTTTGGTGCGTGTATGTATGGACTACAATACTACTAGACGGAATCTTTCATGGCAAGGCTCAATGATACGTGTATGATTGCACAATGTTTGCACCTTACATTTCGCATCCCCAATGTGGAGCAGCACGAGACGGACAGAAGTGGTTCGGCAAAGCCCGAAAGGAGGCCGCTTTATTTGCAATATCCATCAGAAAGAGTATTGGGAGTTTGGTGCCTGCCTACTCCCGTGCACATCGAAGAAAGGGGGTGGGCGGCATGCATACATTCCTGGCGTGTGCATGCTCTCTCCATGCATGCCAGTCTCTACTCTACGCTCCCCGTCATCGGATCAGCGCATATATTTGGCTTGCCTTGTTGGTACAGCAAAGCAAACAAAGCTACTCTAGCTTGCCATCATTGGTGACAGACACGACACCATCCATCCATCATAACGGAATGGGTGGCAGATCGATCGGGTAAATGGTGCAGTAACTCACACCACACCGCCAGTCCATGAACCATGATGGATATGCGTCGTACGTGCAAGCACGGCGTCTTTTTGAGACATTAATCCACCAAAAGAGACAATCCGTGCTTGGGGGGTCCGTCTTCTACAGAGCAAAGTAGTAAAGCTTTGTGGTTGTGGCGCCCATCCATTACATACAATCAGTACAACGTCCTTACAACAGGCCACGTCTCGTGTCGGCAGAGCTGCCAGCAGTTCCTAGGACTTTACAATAGTCGCAGAGCATGCCACCAACCTCCACGACTACCGGTAACTACTAGTAAGACTCTAAAGAGCACGCATTGCTGCTCTGCTCTGTTCCAACAAACGAAAAGGGTTTTTTCCCCGACACACTATGTTATTGGATTCGCACTGAGATGTGTGTAAGTCCTCGCTCAGCTGGAAGTTGTGCTCGCTCAGCTGGAAGTTGTGCACGCTCGCCAAGTACGGCAGCAGCAGGGTGCCCTAGGCACGTACGCGGAAGGGGTCGGCGCGGACCACCGCGACCGTCACGTTGGCGAACACGAGGCGGATCTCGAGCTGGGAGAAGGTGACCGCGGAATGATCGGCGTCGTTGTGGGCCTCCAGAAGCAGCGCGACCTCCAAGACTGTCAGGTTCCCGCGATAGCCCTTGTCCGGGTCGTAGTGGGACTCATACAGCAGCACGTCCAGGCTCGCCCCCCGCACCGCCACGTACGGCGCGCGGGGCCAAAGCACCACGACGACGAGGATGGCCACCGCCCCCATCATCACGACGAGAGCCACCTATAGAAAATTCAATTGCATAAATAAAAATTTGATTGTTTCACTCTAATTTGATGAAAAATATTTTGCTTTTTTTGTTATGAGTACTAAATATACGTGTAAAAACGTTGAAAAGCTATAAATGATATATATTTGTTGTACATATAGTCATGCAGAGCTGCCAGCAGTTCCCTACGACTACACAATAGACACAGAGCCTAGCCACCAACCTCCTTGAAAACGGAAACCCATGCTGCTCTGCTCTGTCCCAACAAACGCCATGTTGTCCACTCAAGTATGGCATGGAGTCAAGGACAGAGGCGCCGCGTTTGCCGAACAAGTATGGCATGCTTGTTCACATGACTCTTTCTCCCTCTCATCAACGCATCCACGTTCAGTTGAAGAAGCCTCTCGAGTCAAGTCCTGCTGGCACAGCACAAGATTCCCGCTAGGCCGCTACCTGCCTAACCACTCACAAATCACAGGCCACGCAAAGCCACTACTGCTCCTCTGCTCTGCACGATGCCGCGCCGTGCTCCAACAGAGGACAACTTAACAAGCACGGCCATGCCATCGCATGGCCCTAGAGCATCATCAACCAGCTCACAAGTCAAAACAACGCCCGCGCCATGGCGAAGAGCTCAAGAAATTCCCATTCACACGCAACAAACAACAAGCACTAGTAGCACACAAAACCAACAGTCCAACACATCGTTCCAGCTAGTTCACCATTGACTAATCATAGCCATATAAAACAAAACATTAATTAGATCAGCAGAGTTGTGGAGTAGTAGTATCAATTACTAACAACATAGGTGGTGGTGGTAGTATACAACAGTACAGTACAGTACATACTAGCACTCTATTCGCTTCTCTTATAATCCGTCTTTTTCAGCTTATTTTTCAGCCGGAACAGTGCTTTTCTCTCGCAACAAATCAGCCGGAATAGTATATTATGACCTCGTTCGCTGGTCTGAATCTTGGCTGAAACTAGCTAAAAAACACTGTTCTGGCTGAATTATTGTGAAAGAAAACACTGTTCCGGCTGAAAAAACAAGTCGAACAAGCTAAATACGGGATAAGCCGAAGGAGCCATTTGGCTTATTTTTTCAGCGAAGCGACCGGGGCCAAGATCTGATGGATCACATAGTCCAGTCCAGGAGGACACAGCAGGGTGTGCACACAAGCATTTTTTTCCAAGAACAAGAATGAAATTAAATTTATTGTGTTTTTTCCGTATACTAAAAGAATACCACCCCAAAGCCGGGCCCTAGACCCCCTCTCACTCTCTCTGTATGTGACTCCTCTCCACTCCAGCATGTACAGTACAGACAAAGTAGACACTGACACCCCGGCCCCACCCGTAAGCCCCACCTACATTCCCCATTTCTCTCTTCTTATTATCTTATACAAGGTTGTGATTCCTTCCTCCTTCCTCTTCGGCGTAATGTAATGTATATATATAAGTAGGTACATAATTAATTACCACGGGTACGGTAATTCAAAAAACTAAATCAAATCAACACATCTTTCAATTTCTGGACAAAACTAAAAGAAAAAGAATAAAGGGAGGGGGGGGGGGGGGGGGGGGCAAAAAGGAAAGAAGAAAAATCAAATTTTGGCGGGTACGTCGCTGGGTCGATCAAATGTGTGTGGGGGCTGCTGTGTAGTCTTCACTCTTCATCAACCAATCACCAGGTAGTACTAAGGATGGATGGATGGATGAACGGGAACGTACTCTTCTCCTTCGCGGCCGGCTCACCATATCATCATCATCAGGGCAGGTATGTGCATGCATGACGATGCTGGGCGGCGGCGGCTGGCTGCTCGGTCCCTCAGGGCCAACCGTAGAGCTCGTACCTCTTGCCGTGGTGGGCGGCGCCGTGCTTTCCGATCGCGCCGCCGTGCTTGCCGCCGGGCCCGTGGATGTGGGGGATGTTGATGTACAGCACGGCGGTGATGACGAAGGTGAATGCCCACCAGACGAGCACCACCACGGGTGTCTTGCCGTGCTTCCCGAGGAGGCCCTTGGCGAACGGGTAGAGGTGGAAGAGCACCCAGAAGTTGAAGAAGACGCCGCCGGCCACCTTGAGCCAGTGCGTCCACTCGCCGTCCAGCACCTTGGCGAAGGCCACGGCGGATCCGATGATGTTGACGAGGATGATGATGATGGGGGTCACCATGAGCCAGGTCCAGCGCACCACGTAGAGGTCGGCGTAGGGGTCCTTCTTCTCGTCGCCCGCGGGCTGCTTGGAGGTCAGCTTGAAGGAGATGTCCCGCCGGAACACCACCTTCACCAGCACCTGGCACACGGCGGCCAGGTACGCGGAGCAGCTGGCCGTCATCCAGAACTGGCCGTTCCGGAACCACTCGAAGACGGTGACGCCCGCCCACTTGACCTCCAGGACGGCCAGGATCAGCAAAGTCCCCAGCACGATGGCCAGGTACACGTAGAACATGGTGGTGGGCCGCTGCACGATGAAGTGCCCCGTCACGAACGACAGCGCCGGCACCGTGGTGTAGAAGATGAGGAACAGCGCCGTGAACGGGTAGGTGGTGATGTTGATGTACGCCACGCGCTGCAGCGGGTGCAGGAACGTGCTCCCGAACAGCGGGTTGTTCCGGGAGAAGAAGATCTCCAGGGAGCCCGTGGACCAGCGGAGCACCTGGTACAGCCGCTCCGTCAGGTTGATCGGGGCGGTGCCGATGAAGGCGTGCGGGTAGATGGAGCAGTAGCGGGACCGCCACCCCTTGATGTGCATCCGGTACCCCGTCACCACGTCCTCCGTCACCGTGCCGTACACCCACCCGATGTCGCTGCCCCACCCGGTCTTCTTCTCGTACGCCGCCGTGCACACCGCCACGGCCTCGGTGATGGTCGCCTCGTCGGACACGATGGCGGCGGCCTCGTCCGCGTCCGCGAACGGCGACGGGTGGGACGCCCTCGGGATGGTGTCCACGAACGCGTCCGACTTGCCGTACGACTTCTTCGGTAAGGGCAGGAAGCCGTGCTTGCCTTTCGCCACGGCGGCCTTGGTGGTGAGCTCCAGCCCGGGCTTCTCGTACTTGGTCTTGGTGAACATGCCGCCCAGCGACGGGAAGCACGGCCCGCCCACGTTGATCCTCGGCGGGTCGAAGCCGTAGAGCGTGATGCGGCGGAACATGCACCCGGTGCCGACGTAGATGGGGCCCTGCATGCCGTCCAGCGCCCGAAGCGTGCCGTCGAAGAAGATGCGGTTGTGGTTGGCGTACAGGTCCGTGGGGTCCACGCCCTCGAACCGCTGCGGGAACTGCACGAACGCCACCGTGTCGCTGTCGCGGCCGAGCATGAAGCAGATGCCCGCGCGCAGCGCCTGCGAGTTGTTGATGTAGTGGTCGCAGTCCAGGTTGAGGATGAAGGGCGAGTTGGAGATCACGGCGGAGCAGCGGGTCAGCGCGTTCATGGCGCCGGCCTTCTTCTCGTGGTTGAACCCCGGCCGCTTCTCACGGGAGACGTACACCAGCATGGGCAGCCGCACGTCCACCATGCTGAAGTCCAGCGGGTTGTCCGCGCTCGCCGGCGGGCCGAGCTGACGGCTGTGGCTGGGGTGGTTCAGAAGCACCTGCATTTTTTTCCATGGAGCGCCACCGTTAGTTACTGAGGGTAATTTTTTTTAACATTTGCAGTGCCTCAGCTCGGGTAATTACTGCTAATTACCGAGCGGGTTGGTTAACTTTGCGATGGTAAATGTCAATGTGTAATTACAGTAGTAATTAGTTACTCCTCTCCTACAGTACTTGGGTGAAAGTGAAAGCGAACCTGGCGGTCAATTAATAAAACTGTCAACCAAGTGGTGATTCCTTAAGTTAATTAATTTACTACAGGTGGGTAGAGCAGAGTAATTTATCCGGGGAATCAATGATTGAGGGCGACCGAAGAAAGGCAGCACACACAGCACCACAGCTGCACATCACAGCCCTAATCAGGAATCCACCAGTGGCTAATTGAATTTGGATTTAAAGGCGATGCCGTGGTGGTGTCGGGGGGCGATAGGACCACCCCAACCACCTCCGTCACGCTAGGGGTTCAATGGGGCTAGATGGATGGCTCTGTCTGTGTCTGCCCGCCCATCCCATGGTGGACGCATCATCCGCCGTGGCGTCGTCCATTCAATTCAATGGTGGTGGTGGTGGACACTGGTATTTGTACAGCTGCGGAATTAGTGTACGCGGCGGTGGTTGCCCTCTCGACCATCAGCCCCGTCCATTCCGTCAAACCCCTTGGAAAAACACCCTTCATCTACTAACCGATTTCGGCCACATGTGCCATATCACTGCAAGGATGCTGATGCGTTCCCCACTCTCTAGCCAGCTAGACATGCATTCACATTCATGCAAAAAATCAATCTAGTAGTAGTATAATCTAGGGAAGTACTAGTAATAATTTAAAGAAGAAAGAAGAAGAAGACTCACATAGACGATGCCGGCGTGGTCTCCCTTGCGGTGGTTCTCGGAGGGCTCGACCCATGTGCCCTCCCACTGGTTACCGTCGGCCATCCAGGTGGCCCTGGGCTCGCCGTCCTTAAGCCCCCTAGCGGCGTTGTACGCGTCGGACCTCTGCTTGATATCATGCTCGAGCCCGTTGATGCGCGCCTTGAACTCGTCGTACTCCTTGCGGACGCGGCGGCGGTCGTTGACGAAGTCCTCCTGCGACCGGCCTATGTACGGGTGCGACTTGAGCTCGAAGTAGCTCTCGGGCCCGCGGGGCTCGATGCCGTGCTTCCGGCAGAAGGGCACCCAGACGGTGGCGAACTTGGCGGCCTCCGCCATGGCCTCGTAGGTCAGCAGCATCCCGGAGTCGTCGGAGAGGTAGCACGTGTTGCGCTCCACGGGGTAGTCGGCGGCCAGGATGGACAGGATGGAGTTGGCCGTGCTCAGGATGGGTTCCTTGAACGGGTCCGCCGTGGTCACGAAGATGTCCAGCCCGGGGAGGCGGGACGTCCCGTCGGCGCGGTCGAACCGCTGCCGGAGCACCGCGAGGTCCGGGACGCGGTTGATCGGGTTCAGCTTGGGGAGCTGGTCGAGAAGCCAGGAGAAGCCGAACCAGAACTCGCCCGCGATCGAGGTCACCCACAGCCACAGCGCATCCGGGTTGCGGTGCGAGATACGCCAGATCACGAACAGCGTGAACGCGATCAGACGGACGAAGATCAGCACCCTGCGGCAGAACACGGATTCACCAACACGCATCGTTATTATTAGTTAAAATTCAATTCCCAAATTTTAAATTTAATAATTTTCATAATCATGGTGGTGATTAACAGCAATAACAGTGATGATAAATACTAAAAAACAAAGCGTGAGTGGTGATTGAGTGCATGCACGATGTTGGGTCGTGCAATAATTGGGGAGGGAACATGCATCATGTTGGCGGCCTCTCACAGCCTGAGGCGAGCATATGCGTGTGCGTGCTGCCGTCCAGTCCAGTATCCACTGTCCAGGGGCGTCCGTCCAGCCGCGGCGCGGCACACGGCACACGGCACGGCCGTGGCGAAAAAGCCGGAGGAGGAGGAGGAGGAATCCACCCGACCAATCATGTGAGCGCGAGGGGAACGGAACCGCTGGCGTGGTGCGGGTGGCAGTCAATGCCCGTGAGCTGGCACGACGCCACGCCACCGACAAGCGGGGCACCCGCCCGTCCGCGTCCAGTCCACGGGGCCCGCGGCGTGAAAGCGCCAGCGCCTGCCAGCCAGGCAAGGCCGCCGCTCGGGGGGACCCCACGCCCCCGAGAGGCAGAGCGGCGTAGATTTGCAAGGAATAACGGTCTTCTTTTCCCCCCTCCACCTTCTATTTTTCCTTCTGGAAACAACAGATTTCTTTTGTTTCCACTTGGGGGTCCTTCACCTAGGGCTAATTTATTGTAATAAAAAAACATTGTTTCATGACTAAAAAAATAGGACTGATTCTGACTTATAAGCTCAACCCGACGAGAGCCTATCCTTCCCTGGAATAATTCCGGGCCAAGCTCCCCTCCCACCACTCCTGTGTGTATGCTCCGGTAGTAGCCGAATCCCATGTGAGGGTCGCGCGCGGTGCTGCTGTACAGCGTGGACTCGGGAAAGCAAATCCTATACTACCAAGTATACGTACTGTACGCTACAGCCAAGTACGTACTGCTATGGTCTGAGCTGTAAATGGGCCGAAATCTAATCCCCTCCATCTCGAGCTGTCGTCACCATGCCGAGGCTAATGTGGAGCTACCACTACCTCTTCCTCCCCCATCTTTTTTCTCTTCCTCTATCTAAAGCGTGTGCTTTTGGAGATGTGCTAGTCTTTTTCCTTGGATGGATGCCCCAAGCTCATGCATCAAAGCTAGGATTAGATGCAACCCCAAAAAGACAGTTGAGCCCTCTAGAAAAATCCAACACCCCAAGGGAGAGGCGACAACTGGAACACCCCCAACACCACCACCAGTCCCCCTTTCTGTTTTTCTTTTCACCCTCCTTTTCATTTTTCCACAAACATCCTTCTTTCCTCCGGTCCAAAACTAGGTCATACCACTTTCACCTTAACCCCCCACGGCCCAAAAGAACAACGGGAAAAAAAACACATTAGTGGACAGACACACAGCACAAGGAGCTTTGCAGTTATTACGCGGACTTTCTCGCTAATCATCAATGGCCTTTACCGGAATTTGGAGGCTTTTCAATGATGGCTTGCTTGGAGTCACATGCAAGCCACGCATCCTAGGCTGCTACGCAGGCAATCTGAAGAAAGCATTCATTCATGGATTTCACCAGAACGGCCGCCCACCGCCCACCTCGGATTCCCACTGTGGGTAATTAGCACAGACCCACCCAGCCATCAACACCGACGGTGGTGGCTTCACCTTCACCGACTCCGGGGCAGGTAGAAAAAAATTATGAGCCGCCAGGGGCAGAGGCCGGCCCCACCTGGCAGTGGCAGTGCCCGACCACGAATTAAACTCCCTCCCTCCCAACGTTCCCGTCCAGCTGGCCCGGCCCACAGTGCAGATGGCGGTGACGCCAGTGCCGACAGCCCAACGGGAGACGCGGTATCCCAGGTCGGGGCTTCGGGGGGGTCCCCTGCCTAACGGTAACGTGCACTTGTCTTCTGATGTCTAGGGTCTGAGCCCAGATTGATTGATGAGATTGAAATTTATCTGCCTGGTTTTGTTTTGTTTAGTTGTTAATCCACTGCTGCAAGTCTCCTAGCTAGAGTGCTTGGAGTGGGAGACTGGGCGCTTGACAGCGTTGTTGGGAGTAGATGCTACGGCGGCGAGGCCGGTCAATGCAGACGTGTGTGCCGGCGAGGTGAATTCAGAGAGAGACACAGGAGAAGCGGAGAAAGGCAGGAGGATTGCATATATACCTGTAGGGGTGGAGGAGGATGCCCTTGATCTTCTCGGTGCGGAAGACGGGGCGGTCCTCGAGCGCGACGCCGGGGTCGGCGCCGTCGCCGGAGAGGTCGTCGCTGAGGTCGACGGCGATCCAGCTCTCGTCGTTGACGGCGCCGATCTGGCCCTCGGTGGCGGCGACCGCCACGCGGTCCATGTCGGCGGAGGAGGCGGCGGACGCCACCGCGGCGGCGCCGGCGCACGCGCACACGGGGAACCCGCACACGCACCCGTGCTTCGCCTTAGCGTTGTTGGCGCCGCTTCGCCTGCTGTCCTGTCGCCGCCTCGCCGTTGCGCCGGCCGTCTCCGCCGCCGGGCGCCATAATGCCGGGCGCGCCCTCCCCTTCCGCTTTGTCGGACACGGTGGTGGCTCTTCTCTCTCGAGGCAAGAGAGAAGAGGCCGAGCGGGGGATTGGAGGACGGAGACCAGGAATGCGAAGCTCTCTCTGCTCTTCTGGGTTGTATGAGAAGGATGGAGAGAGGCGGAGGAGGAGAGGGAGAAGAGAAGGTGGCGCGGGGCGAGGGGTGGTGGTGTGGGAGGGAGATGAGATGCCGAGTAAAGTACGTGGGGGGGAGGGACGGGATATATAGAAATTATGGGCCGGAATTCACTAGCCGAGTGTCGGTCGGGTGGGTTTGCAAGGCAGGCAGGGGAGGCTATCTAAGCTTCCTCTGTATTTTTGTACACGTCCCCTCTCTCTTTTCTTCACACTCTGTAGCTGTAGGTATCTACTCACTCAGCTGCTCTGTCAATGTGCGCGTCGTCTGTCCCTATGCGCGTGTGAGTGAGAGCGAGCGAGCTGGATATGCGTGAGTGGTGGTGAGTTTTGGAAGGCAAGCACCCCCCCTCCCTCCACGATTTATATGGGTAATCAGCAGGCCGCCGACTCTCTGTGTGTGATGAAGGAAGAAGAAGGTGAGCTGTGCGCGTATATGTAGGTGGCAGTGGCAGGCAGGCATTTGCAAGCTGCGCTATGAACAGGCGCCATGAGAGGCCCATATGGGGGCACCTACCTACCAGGCTGCTTCCGCTAATATTCCGTGTTAACCCCCATGTGATCCCCCTGGCTTCATGCACTAGCTAGCAGCTGCAGGACTATACCCTCCTCCGCCTGATTATTAATTTGCGGCGCTCTAATTAATAAAAAGTTTATTTATTTATTTATTCATCGCTCGCCCCGGGCACGGCCAGATATGGTGCGGATTTCTCCTCCCATTGGCATTGCGCCACATGATTAACCTAGGCACCCACAAATCGGCGGGGAATAGAATAAAGCGACGGTAATGATTAGTTTGTTTTTGCTACTATGCTCCTGTATTTTTTACGCGCTGAGTCCTGAGGGTGGACATCGAGGAGGAAGAAGCAGGATAGCTAGCTAACGTCCTCGCGCGTCCCCTGATTGGAAGATTCCTTGCGTTTGCCTTTCCATTTCCCTTCCATCAATGGAACATGAGGGACGCTGGGACGGGAGCAGCGCAGGTACTACGTCCGGTCCGTCCCTCCGTCGTGCTGGACTCGCAGTACTACATGCGTGTACATGGCGATGGCGTTGGCAGCAGCAGCTGAGCGCAGGGCAATGGCAGCAGGCTCCCGTCATGAGCTGGGTAGGGTACCTTTCCAAGCCAAACCTTAAGGTTCCGGGAAGGAAGCCGGGTTATTGATTGCAGGGCACACGGTGCCGCGGTGGATCCGATCGGGGGCTGCAGCGGGTTGATTCCACGGAAAGTTCCGTGGCGTCTTCATTCATGCATCCACCTCCCAATCCCTCACCCTGCCTTGCAATCTGCAACCGCGTGCATGGGCATGTATGCCTCTGTAGATTCCATGCCATGGCCCTTGGGGGCCCGGCGCCGGAGTGATCGAGCGAGTTTACTCAGGTCACAGCGCAGGCAGGGACGCAGGGCCAGAGGGTGTTTTGTTCCCTTGCAACCAATTGGGTTCACGGGGAAACCACCACGTTCCGCCCGCGCCCGCGACATGGTCCCCGGGGCGTGCACCTCTCTGCCCCAGGTCAAAAACCTCGCCGGGACCGGGACCAGGACTACCGGCCAGCGTCGTGCGCGCGCGCGCGTTTCTACATACACATACAGGTTGTCAAATGGAATTCGTCATTCGTGTGAGCTGTGTACGTGCAAAACCTGGAATTCCGGCCTCCGTCCGTCGTCACCTTCACGCGCAACTTATCAGCTAATCTACAGTATTCTTCTCTCACAACGAAACAGCTTTAATTGACTTTAATATCAGCCGAACAGGCTAGTAAGTAACGAGCATCAAGCATGATCGATGGGCGGCGGCGGCGACGACGAGCTGCTAGGTAGCGACAGAACACGAACTAGGAGGTGTTAGATAATTAGGCATTTTCATGATCGATTAATCCAGAAATAAAACATCAGCAGGTTTGTGACGACATATATGTGCATGTGTATATCACTAACAAACGCTACAGCATGCAAGTATAACATACAGACCGATACAGTAAGAACGCAAAGTGCGATAATCTCAGAGTTAAGATTGTACCCAGTCGACATAGTGCGTTGCTCGAAGTCGTGAACCACAGTCGATGCAAGAAGGTGTTCCCAGTGCAGTCCCACGAACGGTCACCAGGAAGAAGACGGGTTCCGCGATCGATCAACAGAAAGAAGACAGGTCCCGCGAGCGATCACCAGGAAGAAGACGTCGGACGAGCAGTCGCGGAATCGGTCCCCAAAAACCTAATCGTCGCACACTCCATGCAAGGTTCGCAAGCGGGCGGGGGTTCCGAAGGCACCTGCTCTCCCGCTACTCCGTGCGAGCAGAGGTACGGGGCGGAAAAAGTCAAAGGGCGACTGAGATGTGGTCTCTCGGAAGCGAAGGGAAGAACTGGACTGACGGAGGACTTCAGATTTGGCTGCGACGGGGAGGGAGAAAGGCAGCGGAGGAACCCAGAGGAGGGAGAAAGGCAGCGGAGGAACCTAGGAGACGGAGACACGAAGAGACGATAACTAACGCAATCAGTTCGCCTCGACCATAAAAGAGAGAAATTTCCGTGATTTTGTGGATTAAGGGGCAAAACCTAGCCACGCCCACCCGCTCGCCCACGCCCACCCACTCGCGTGTGTGGCACACGTGTCCTTTTCTCAGCTTCTCAATTAAGATAAATAATTTCCAACCAAATAAGCTGAGTAAACATTCAGTCAAAATCTCGTACGGTATTAAACCATACAACACTTAACATTATCAACCATAAAGTTTATTTGATTTATTAAATATTATACGGGTCAAACCCATGACATATCCAACAGGAGGCATGCGGTATACGATGCATAGAGTACAATGTACAGCTGACGAATGCTGCTTTTAATTTGGGGCGGGCGCGCCTGTACTTACTTAACACACATACGCTTGTGCGTGAAAATCGTCGTGTATGTGTGGTGCCGTCGCCTAGTAGTGCATTACGCCGTGGCGTTGATGGCGCCCCCTGAACTAACGGGGGTGAGGGCGAGGCTAGCGTCCACGCGACCACTCACACACTAACCCCGGCCGGCCCTGTGACCTGTGTCGCTGCGCGCATGGCCGCGCCGTCGCCCCACTAGATAGATCCATCCACCACGCACGAGCCAGAGGGTAGTGGCACTACTTGGTACGACGGGGACGCGCGCGTCCACCGACCGGCCCGACCTCCATCGACCTGCCCATCTCTGTGCCGTCGTCCGCCCGTCGATCCGTCACGGTGAAAATCGATGCGCCCATCGTCATCTCGATTCACAGCCTCTCACCGACGACGCCTATACATGCACACAGTTAACCATGTGAGCGAGAGCGTCAGAGATCATCTAGTCATTCACTAAAAATCTCGATCCACCAGTGCAGTACGCGTACGTAAACGTACCTAGTACGGTGATTAAATCCCCGGCCCCGGTGGCTCCAACGGTTTCCGGTGATGGAGTACACACATCCGCACGCACGGAGATCCAACTGCAAACGCCGGCACGTTAACCCGTCCCCCCACCCGGCGACGCCATTAGTGCCACCACCACCTCCGCTCCGATCGTGTACCCGCGCAATGCAAGGCTCCTCCGCGACCGCGAGGTTGCTGACAGCACGCCGTCCGTACGTGCGCGCGGCACGGCGACGGTGTGATGTCGTCATCCATCGGTGGCGCCGCCCGGCGCTCAGGATCGATCCGATGCTGCCCGACCCGTCTGCGTCCATGCTGGGCTAGCTCTGTACCGACCCACAGTTACTGCGCCCTGCTTCCATTGCCTGATGAGTGACGACCACTCGACTCCCTGCATAGGTGCCATGCCCTTGTCTGCATAGGCTGCCCCCCAACAAAGGGCCCAGGAAGGATCGGCAGTAATTGATGGCCCTATTCAACCTACGTAAACAGAGGAAAATCACTCGTTAGTACTTAGGTCACCCCGACCAAGAAAAGCTGCAAAGAAATAACACCGTTTTAGCTGTTCATTTCAACTAGTTTTACCCATAAGTAAGCAACTTATAAATTGTACCACATATACCATTGCAAGGTACACCTATTGCTTTATTTTCCTTAAAACTAGGAACAGGTTCCCAAAACCATGCTCAAAATAGGTCTGATCCTATCCGTTGCCAACCTACTGTCATGTACGGAGTCGGACCTTAACTTAGTGCGATGCACAACGGTGAGGAACGGTTTCTTTAGAAACAAATATTTGGTAAGATCGCCTAGTTAATTGGACTAAGATTTTCTTTGGGACGCAAAGTTACCTAACTTAACTCTATGCAAAACCACATTTGAACAGTTCCTTTCAAGCTTAATATATCTAGAGGCAATAGGTAAATGACCAATGTCTTAACATAATCTAGAACTATGATCAAGGTGACAGTTACTTCCTCCAATAAAATATGTCTTTTTTGGTCATTTTGTGGTCTTCAAAGTGCAAAATTTCTGTTGAATTTTAAATATAGCTATAGTGTGTAACGAATGTATGGGATTATGGAAACGTTATTTTTTGAGACAAATCTACACGTGCAATTTTTATATTTCCAAATTAAATAAGCTATAATAGTCAAATTTTCATAAGTTTGACCATATCTTAATCAAAATGTCATATATTAATGATCAAAGGGAGTACTTTTTTTCTTTCAATATAACCCTTTGTTATAATCCAAATCTATCCACTCACAAGGATAACCGACACATTGTCGTCTATATACAACAATGCAACCTTCTATCTGTTGACTTAAAGCAAATGAAAACCGTTATCGGGTGGTTCCTTTGAAGACTAATATTTGGTAACTTGGTCTATCAACCGCCACATATGAAAATTGACCCATATATATAGTTCCCTTTTGTATAAAATGCAAAAGTTACACTAACTTAACGAAAGGCACAACCTCGTGCGAGTGGTTGTTTTCAAGTATGGCCGGTGATTCGGCGTATTGATGTGTGTGGTTGCCTGGTTGGTAAACGAGCGCGGCTACTATTTGTTTTGTGCAAATGTTCGTCTTGTTGCTGAATCACATTATTGACATGCCTCAACAAAATGGGAGACTACTATATTTTTGTCTCGGTAAACCGTGCACAAACGTGTAAGTCTATATTGTTTTTAACGTGACTCAAAATAGCGTCTGAGCAGTTACTTTCAATAGTTGTTGGTTAATTCACTCTATCCGTTAGCAACCTATTGTCGTGTATGGAATCCAACCTTAACTTAGTGCAACGCACAACCGTGAGGAGCAGTTTCTTTCGAGACAAATGTTTGGTAAGATCGCCTAGTTAATTGGTCTCAAATTTTCTTTGGGATGCAAAGTTACCTAACTTAATGCTATGCAAAACCACATTTGAACAGTTCCTTTCAAGCTTAATGTATCTATATGCAATAGGTAAATGAGCAACTGGTATCTGTGCAATGCAAGTATTTGTTGTGTAAACATAATCTAGAACTATGGTCAAGGTGGCAGTTACTCCCTCCGATAAAAAAAGACATGTCATTTTTGGTTTTTTGTGGTCTTCAAAGTATGCAAAAATTTCGATTGGAATTTTAAATATATAGCTATAGTGTGTAATGAGTGTATGGGATTATGGAAACGTTATTTTTGAGACAAATCTACACGTGCAGTTTTTATGTTTCCAGATTAAATAAGCTATAATAGTAAAAAATTCAAAAGTTTGACCATATCTTAATCAAAATGTCATATATTTAAGATCAGAGGGATTACTTTTCTTTCAGTATAACTCTTTGTTATAGTCCAAATCTATCCACTCACAAGGATAACCAACACATGGCCTTCTATATAGTACAACAATGCAACCTTGTATATGTTGGCTTAAAGCGAATCAAAACTATTATCGAGCGGTTCCTTTGAAGACTAATATTTGGTAACTTGGTCAATCAACCACCACATATGAAACTGGCCCATATATTTAGTTCTCATTATATAAAATGCAAAAGTTACACTGACTTAACAAAACGCAGAACCTCGTGCGAGTGGCACAACCTACGCTCCGTGTAAGGGCCAGTTTAGTTCACAAATTTTTTTGGCCAAAAGCAAAAAATTTGGCGTTTTGGCATTTGGGAACTAAACAGGCCTGAAAAATTTTGGGCCAAAAAATTTTGCGAATTCGGCCTGCTATGGCCTTGGCCTGCGTGCCCAACCCTATCCCTCCGTCCCACAGCCGACGTCGAACCATATCCATTCAGCTTGCTCGCCCAACCCTATCCGTGTCTCTCCCGCCGTCTCCATCGCAACGCCACCGCTCTCATCCTCGCCATCCCAGCGCCGCCGCACTCGCTCCATTCCACCGCCGGCATTCAGATCCACCGCCTCCACCTGTAGATCTACCCCGCCGTCGTCCGGATCGACAAGTTCCTTTGCGCGGATTCGATGGCAGGACATGGCGACGACTTCAATGGCGAGCCTGCCGCATACGGGGATGCCGACGCCGGCTTTACCCTAGATTTCTTAGGTAATGTCGGAGCTAGCCTCGTCTACAACGACGCTCCGGGTTCCAGCACGTTACACGCCGCCGTTGGGTCCAGCAGCCACCAGAACCCCAACGAGCAGATGGGCCGGCTTGACCTAAACGGTGGCTTCGCCGGTGTTTACCAGCAGTACGCGGACCACATTCAAGGAGCCCAGGACGTCTTGCCTCCCGTTCGCGTTCCGAGGGGCGACGTGTCTCGGAGCCTCAGTTTTCGACCGCCTAGCCACGCCGGAGTAGGTGGAGCTACAGAAGGTGCTGCCTTCGACGGTCCGTCCGCATCCACCGGAGGTGGCTTCGTCTCTCCTCTCCCGCGTCTAGGAAGCGGTTCAATCCATCGGTGGGCTGGCCGCCCGCGTGCACGGGGGCTGGGGCCAGCCATCCACGGCGACAATTTCGACGGCTCCTACGTTGTCCCTAACCCGGCAAGCACCTTCTCTGATGCATGTCTATTGTTCAAGTATGATGATGTATGTTGATGTGTTACAAGCTCAGTTAGATCATGTGTATTGTTCAAGTATGATCATGTATGTTGATGTGTTACAAGCTCAGTTAGATGCATGTGTATTGTTCAAGTACGTTGATGTATGTTCATATGTTAGAAGCTCAGTTTATGAATTGTTCATGTATGCTGATGTGTTAGAAGCTCAGTTTTTTAATTGTTCTTGTATGCTTGCAGAGATGTAGCCAGCGGTGGAGCTAGGGGGGCTTCAGCCCCCCCTACCCATTCTGAGCACGTGGAGTTTTCCTAAGTCCTGCCTTAAAATTTTATGCATACATGTATTAGGTAGAAGGGGCTAAGGTTAAGAGAAGATAAAAAAACTCTATTCTTCTGTTCAGCCTCTCCTAAATTTTTTTCTGGCTTCGTCACTGTATGCTTGTTAGTGTTAGCTGTATGTGTATTGTTCAAGTATGTCCATGTATGTTGATCTGTTAGAAGCTCAGTTTATGAATTGTTCTTGTATGCTTGTTAGTGTTAGCTGCATGTCTATTGTTAAAGCTTGTCAGTGTTTATTGTTCAATATTGCTGTCCCTCTTCACCGTTTAGGTTCAGAAGCATAAAGCAAATTGGTTACCATACAACATAGAGAAGTTCTGTGACTCCTACCTTGTCGAGATATATGCTGGGAACTGTCTAGGAGGACAGATGAACAAATTTGGGTGGAAGAATGTCGCTCGGAGGTACTATTTAGCATCAGGCTTGATGCATGACAGAGAACAGCTTCAAGGCAAGCTGAGGACACTCAGGAAAATATGGACATTGTGTGACAAAGCACAAAACTACACTGGCTTAGGTATAGATGCAGATGGAAAGATTCATGCTTTTGACCAATGGTGGAATGACAATGCTCAGGTAATTTGTTCTATAGGTTGCTCTGTTATTAACAAATGTTAATTCCCTAATTGCTTGACAACTACATCAGTCTATATTGTATAGGGTGACAATGATTTGCTGAAGATTAGAAGGGATGGTGTGCCTGCATACTTGGACCAGCTACATGGCATGTTCAAAGGAAACACAGTTGATGGGACAACCTCCTTTGTTCCTGCTGTAAGAGAGACCATTGACTGGAATAATGATGATTCTGATGAAGAAGCAGGACAAGAGCAAGAGGATGAACTGACCCCTATGAGTGTTGGAAACAAGAGGACCAGCAGTACAAGCACAACTACATCTAGCCCCAGCAAGAGGTCAAAGAGCCTAGCAGTGAGGGCAATGACCATCCAAATGACCACACACAATGACTTAAGCAGAGAGAGGCTACAGTTCTTCAAGGAGAGAGAGAGTAGAAGGGAGGAAGTGCTGCAGAGATTAGTTAAGGACAAGTCTTGGAAGATAACAGAGTGCACCAAGATAGCTCTACAAGAGCTGGGCATCAGTACTACAACGAAGACTTTGTTTTCTGGGTTGCACAAGCTAGTGCAATCAGAAACTGAAATGGACTTCTTCCTTGCCTAGGACACTAAGGAAGGGAAGATGCACGTCATCGAGCTGAATATCCCACAGATAAGGCTGGACGAAAAACTCGAAGCTCGTTAACTCGCTCGGTTCGTGGCTGGCTCGACTCGGCTCGGCTCGGCTCGTTATGATAACGAGCTGAGCCGAGCCAAGATTTTAGCTCGTTAGCTATAACGAGCCAACTCGAGCCAGCTCGTGAGCCGCTCGCGAGCTAAACGAGCCAACCTTCCAGGAAAAAAGTATCAAAACTTGTATTAGTTTTTGTATTACTTCATGTCTTGCACTTTACAATTGACTGGTAACTGGTCTAGACCCTATAAATTGACTGGTAACTGGTCTAGATGCATTTCTTGTGTATTATTATTATTCTTAAATTTTAGATAAATGCAAATATTATATTTTGTGTATTTTTTATACCTGGCTCGCGAGCTTAACGAGCCAGCTCGAGCTTTTAACGAGCCGAGCCGAGCTGGCTTTCTGGCTCGTTAGGATAACGAGCCGAGCCGAGCTAGCTCGTTATCTTAACGAGCCAGAACGAACCGAGCCCAAACGAGCCGAGCCGGCTCGTTATCCAGGCTTACCCACAGACTAGCCCGGTGGACAACTAGAAAACTTAGCCTTATTTGCATGTAGGGCATTTGGTGCAGGGCGTATGAACTTGTTGTGTCCTGTTGTGTTGTGCCAGTTAAATTTGAACTTGTTATGCAGTATGATAGGTTTATTTGCTGTTTTCCTATATTAACTTGTGGAATGGATATATGTGCTGTTTTGAAACTTGATCTTGTGGGATGACAGGGAGTGATGCATGGGATTCATAGGCTGTTTGATCAAATGACTGACTTGCTCTTGTCTCTGTCCATGATAGGTTGGTGATGATGATCAAGATGCAAGAAGACAACAGTGGCTGCAGATGATATTGGATGATGATGATGAGTTGATGGAAGAGCTAATGAATGATGACGAGGATGATGAGTTTCTCCATGGTATGTATCAGTTTGCTATGCACATTGACAAGTATATGAATAGGGCTTAGTATAGGACTCCAAGAGTTAGTGGTTTCCAGTGGGTGCATAATAAGCTTGACAACATTAAGTCTTGTTACAACATGTTTAGAATGACCCCAACAATAGTTCCATAGCCTTCATAACTTGTTAGTGGACAAATATGGGCTCAAGTCTACCACTAAGTCCATATCTGTTGAGGCTTTATGGATGTTTCTTTGGATGGTAGGAACACCACAGTCTGTTAGGCAAGCAGATGACAAGTTTTAGAGGTCATTGGGCACTGTTTCAACTATGTTTACCAAAGTTTTGAGGTGTCTGATTAGGCTTGCTGCAGACATTATTAAGCCAGTAGATCCACAGTTCAGAACAATGCATCCTAGACTAAGAAGTACTAGATGTTATCCCTACTTCAAGAACTACATAGGGGCTATAGATGGGACTCATATCCCTTGTGTCGTGCCAAACTATTTGTTTATTCAGCACTTGTGCCGCAAGAGCATCACTACACAAAATGTAATGGCCTGTTGTGACTTCGACATGAGGTTTACATTTGTTAATGCTGGCTGGCCTGGATCTGTTCATGACATGAGAGTGTTCAATGATTCAACAATAATATACTCCGCAGTCTTTCCACATCCACCAAATGGTACGTAGGTACACATGAGTACAATTGTTCCTTGTTGGTTATGTACCTGTTGCTCATAATTTGTTTGCTGCTGTAGGCAAATACTATCTAGTGGACTCCGGGTATCCTAACCGGCTGGGTTATCTTGCTCCATATAAGGGAACCAAGTACCATCTCCAGGAGTTCCACGACGGGCCCGAGCCACAACTAAAGAAGAGCTCTTCAATTACACACACTCTTCTCTTAGGAATGTTATTGAGAGGTCATTCGGGGTACTGAAAATGAAGTGGCGGATCTTGCAAAAGATCCCTCCTTATCCACCTGAGAAGCAAGCCCAAATCATTTGTGCATGTATGGCTCTTCATAATTTTGTGAGGACTAGTGGCTTAGCAGATAAGCATTTCGATAGGTGTGACTGAAATGAGAACTTTGTGCCGAGACAAGCTTATGAAAATCAACCTGAACCCAAGGTAGTGGAGGATGAGGAGTGGTCATGCATGAATGCCATCCGTGATTCGCTTGCTAATGCTCTGATGGATCGTAATTGACAGTTTTGTGTGGTTCAGTACATGTTTCTATAGTACAGTGTGTTACGGCTTCTGTGAATGCTTGAGCACAGTCTGTGATGTAATAGGGATGAATAATTATTGTGAATGTTGGATGAGAAAAGTCTGTTCATTATATGTGTTTGAATAATTGTTGAATGAGAAAATTTTGTTCAATAATCTGCATGCAACCAGTTTGTAACTGCATGAAAGTACCATGCGTAAAGTTTGCATGGAGTCTGCACCAGCAGTTTGCATGGAACACAATTAATGCAACCGAAATCTACTATTCAATGCTGATATCGATGCAAAATTCTTGGCAACTAAACAGCAAAATGCAAAAACTTTTGATGTCAGCATTTTGGTGTGCTGCTACCCCATTTTGACTTTCATGTATTTGGCAAAATTTTTGGAAAACTAAACTGGCCCTAACAGAAAAGAGGTAACGAGCAACGTATATGACGTGGACGTGTGGTGGAGAATCTTCTCGTTTGGATCGTTCGCTGGATTGGAAACCAGGGAACTACCGCGAGAATGGAATTGGGTACTGAAACACATGCCGGGAACGTTCATGTAAGATAAGAGTAGCCGTGTAAGGATCCGGGACGCGATGATCGGAATGAACCGTGGTCGATCGTACAGGCCGTCGAGCGGTGGCGGCACTGGCGTTACGGTGGCAGTGGCACCGCGACCTGTTGCCGTGTGGAGCCTGGGGCTCTAGGCGCCGGGGGGGTGTTCTCGGCCACTTCCTCGCCGGGGCGACACCAACCAAAGCGTGAAAGAAATGATTACGGGCGCGGGGAATAATAAACCAAAAAAACGTGCGTTTTTGCGGCGGGCGACGTCCGGTCCAGGTCCAGTGGTGCAAGAAGGCAAGGGAGAGGGATGCGGGCTGGCACGCAGTACTTGGGTCCCGCGTCCCGCGTCCGTCCCTGCCTTGCCTAGGAGTATTGCCTTTGCCTGGGGTCCTGCGGTCCTGGCTCCGGCCTACTGTACCTCCCCTCCGACTCCGAGTCCCGACAGAAAGCGGGAGTTACCGCGTCCGCGGCCAGCGAGCCACGCCCACGGAGACGGAGGAGGACGCGGCTTCCAGTTGCTGCGCGGCTGTGCTGTGCCCTGCTGGCTCGTAACGTGCCTGCGTGGTCGTGGTAGAGGACTTGCGGCGCACAGCAATGCCAGGTCGGACCGGCGCGTAACGTGCCTGGCGTATCAGTATTAATCATATCATATCATATCATATATATATATATATATATATATATATATATATATATATATATATATATATATATATATATATATATATATATATATTTGCCATATGCATGCCAGGCTGATGGAGAGGAGTATGTTGCTGACGATGGCTAGTTATACGCTGATGAGTATGATGGCAGACGCGGAGGCGGATGGAGTGAATGCCTACCGCCAATTCAGCTGCATGCATGCATGCCTCCAATCCGAAGATCCGCCAACTTGCGCGTCGTCGTCAACGACTGAACGAACGAACGAACCCACAGCCTCCTCGCGGTCGTTGGATCCATGGATCCAACGACCGCGAGCGCATGCATCATGTGCGGATGTGCCGCTGCTCGCTCCTCTGATGCATATGCACACCCGTCAACGCGCGCGCGCTAGGTGGACTGGACTGCATGCCTCGGTTAACATGAGTGCAGAAAACAACTGTACTCCTCTGTACGGTACTCCCTCAAAGAATGCAATTGCGGGATGTGTGCTGACTAAGGTAGCTCAAGTTTGATTAAGTTTATAGTAAATAGTATTAATATTTATGTCTCTAAATAAATTTATTATGAAAATATATTCCATGACTAATCTACTGATGTTAATTTTGCATCATGAATGTTAGTACCTTTTTTATATAATTTTGATCAAAATTTAAATTATTTGACTTTTCAAAAAACAAGAATTATAATTTTTTTTGGAAGGAGGGAGTACTGCCTACCAGGCTAGCTACCACTACCGTGCATGCGCGTCAAATTTTGTACGGATGAGATTTTTTTCTTTCTTTATTTTTTTATTTTTTTATTAAAAGAGTAAGGGCCAGTTTGGATGCCAAATTTTTTGGCAAAATGCTACTGTAGAGTTTTCGTTGTTATTTAGCAATTAGTATTCAATTATAGTCTAATTAGGCTTAAAAGATTCGTCTCGTGGAGTACAACTAAACAGGGCTAAGACAGGGCTGAGTGCGTTGGCAACTGCGAAAGCTGAAGGACTTTTGGCTCCATCTCTGGAGTGGCTTTGGTGAAGGATTACATTAAGTGGCCGGTGATCTTCCTTACTACCGACGACACTGTACATATGTTTGTCATTTGGCGTGGCTGCATGTGATTGATGACTTTATTCCGCCGAACAGTACATATTCCGTCTGAGAATAAAAAAGAATATATTGCAGGAGATAAGAGTATTTCTTGACGAGCAATCTGTCAGCTTATTCCTCTCTGCTTCCTGCGCCCACAAGGAAACGTATCCCATGTTTTAAAGTCGTAGAAATATAAAATATAGTATATAGTACTTCCTTAATCCTTATGAAAGTAATTACAAGAAATGTAAAATAAAAAGATCTCTGACACACAGGGCCCGGGAATCTTTATCCAGCTTGCCGTGATGACAAACCGAGGCAAGCCATTTCAGATTTTCAGGCAGAGGAAGGCTGCAGGCTGCAGGAGAGATGGCGCCATCACGGCCGGGCCCGGGGTCCGGCCGGGGACGTGACGACGTGTGCTGGCTCCCTGGAACAAGGCCCGGCCTCCCGCTCGCTCGCTACTCCCGCGGCCGTCGGCGTCTCGATCACCGCAAATACTATACATACGGAGCCATATTCGCTGTATGGTTTCTAGAAGGCTGATAAGCCCAATTGATACTCTATTAACTAGCTGATAAGCCTTAACTGAAACCAAAGAGCAAACCAGCGCAGCAGCTCCCACGTACCAACCGCCGAACCGGACGCGGCCGTTTTCTCCCGGTGCCGCGCCACCGCCAGCCATGCATGTGTGTAGTAAGTACGTGCCGCGCGCGCGCCTTCACCGACGGCGGCCCGCGCGTACGTCCAGTAGTGTCCGATTGATCAGCGACGAGAGCGTGTCACGTTTTGGTCACGCACGCGTCAAAACCGGGGGGAAATTAAGAGCCCGACAGCTGCGCATATATACAAATTACAATTTGCTCCACGTCAAGCAATGCCACCGTCGTCGCTCGCGACAGAGGGCGACGCGCGCGGTAGGTGGCTTATCAGCCATCAATGCCGACATTGATGGGTACGTAGTACAGTATGTACATATACACGCATTTTTTTAAAAAAATATTATATGTGTATACACACATGGAGTGGGGTATTTTTTTTTCTAAATTATATCGACTTTATTTTTTGTCATGATCTTTTCATGTTATATTTAATTAGCTACGCACAGTATAATCTGTCTCCATGGTAAACAAGTTACTGTCAGCGAGATATACTATATATTATACTTGAAGAACACCCCGCCCGCAGGAATTGCTAGTGAAATAATTATAATACTTATATTTACTAATATGATTGAATAAATATCATAATACATGTTAGTGGATGATTTTTAGTATCATGATGTAGACAACCAAATATATGCTAGTAAATGATGTGGTTTGCTAATGTGAATAGTTTGAACGAAGACATATGGCCATGTTCGCTTGTCTTATAATCCGTACTTTTCGGCTTGTCTTTTCAGTCAGAACAGTGTTTTTCTCTCACAACAAATCAGCCAGAAAAGTGTTTCAGCTTGTTTTTTCAGCGAAGCGAACGGGGCCATTCTAGCATGCTTTAGTTGGATGTGTTAGTGGATTCTGATGTGGACATTTTGTATGTCGAGATAGTTGAATATGCTAGTGGGATGTTCTAGTGGATGCTAACGTGAACTTTTTGTATGACAAGATAAATTGCTAGTGAAGTTTATCTTGATAAGAAATTGATATAGATGAGCTATATATAGCGCCCCGTTCACATTCAGAAACAGACTTATAACTGGCTTAGGTTACTAGTACTACATCACATCTTATCACGTGCTCCGGAAGGCAGCAGAGAATTTAATCCAGCTTGTTCATGCATTACACTTGACCAGTACATGATGCATGGTGTCACGAAATGTAGAAAACAAACCCGAGTTTATGACGTACGTACAAATGATTAGGCGTGGAATCAAAAGCTTATTATGCGTGATTAATAAAGGGTCAAACCGTGGGTGATTACATACATAAGCATCGTCACACCACACCATCATTCATGGCCATTATTAGCAATAGGCTAAAAGAAGCACCCAAAAAAAATTCCTAAATGGACAAAAAAAAGAAATAAGGGCCATGATTAGCAACAGGCTAGGTAGCCGGAGATGGGAACATATATGAGATGCCCCCTGCCCTGCCGCCGTGCCACCACCGACAGTTTGGGTGGACCGTATTGGAGGCCAAAAGAATGAACAAGGCGGTGTTTAGATACTTTTGGAATGACATAGCTTTTGTCTCTATTTTTTTTCTGTAAAACTTTTGCTATTCAAATTTTTGGTATTTGGTGTTTAGATACATGGCAAAACTTTAGCCATGCAGACATAGCACGTGCTCCCAAGACGTTTTTTGCCCAGTTTTGGCCCTCTTAGGTACCAAATATCAAAAGCTTTGCAGCCCACGTTTTGCAGTTTTTGCCTATGGTGTTTAGATCCATTTTACTAAAAGATAGGATAAAACAGCAAAAGTTCGCCCGGAAATCAAAACAAAGTTTGCATTGTGAGGAGGAAAGAAAGGTATGTGATGCTTTTCAGTCGATCATTGACAGGGACGTGCTTTGGATGCGAGGAGATCACAAACAATTGAAACAGTAAATAAATAAATAAATAAATAAATAACAAGGGCGCACCATGCATCTACATGCATGCTGCAATAAGCCATTTGATATTTTCTTAATGGCTATGTGCTAACCTACAAATAACAAATGGACTAATGCTTTCTTTTTGCAGCTATAATTAATTAAGTCGCCGCACATATATAATCCCAATTAGGCCATGTTTAGATTGCAAAAAATTGCAACCTGATGAATAGTAGCGTTTTCGTCTTATTTGGTAAATATTGTTCAATCGTGGACCAACTAAGCTCAAAAGATTCATCTCGTAATTTTCAACTAAACTGTGCAATTAGTTATTTTTTTTACCTACATTTAGTGCTCCATGCAAGCTGCTAAAAATTGATGTGATGGAGAGAGAGTGAAAAAACTTAAAATTTGAAGGTGATCTAAACAAGGCCTTAGTCTTGCTAAGTAATCCTACCTAAATCACGTTGAAACAACTTATTTAGTCGTATGTAAGGCAAAGTACAAGTGCAAGCTAGAAGCGGTATGTTCTCGGCCGGTTCAACTTGTCGTGCTAAGGCTGTAACCTTGTATCCGTAGTAGGTAGTACTGCCATATATGGTACTTTAGTGAAAAGAATATAAGTTTCTAAGCCTTTTACTTTATTTCTTTAATCGCTTTCAACTGATGCTCCCCCAAGTACTTGATGATTAATAAAGACAAGAAAAATAAGGGTCCACTCATACATTGTGTGTTCTCCTCTGCTATAAATTTTGTTAATTAGCTAGAAAATAGAAAAAAAAAACAAAAGTACCTGAGGTAACCATCGTAAAAGAGCTCTACACTTAAATATGGTCTGCAGGTACTCAGAAGGCAGCACAGTGATCTGTTTTTAATGAAGACCTGTAGTGCAGAAATTTCAAAGGGAACGGTTGATTGTGTCGTCCCGGAAATAACAATGTGACATCCATTCGGCCAACAGCTGAGTCGACCATTCCGTCACGCCGAGTGAGTAGATGGAATGAAGCACTCCCCTACTCCTATTGTAGTTGTAGTACTGGTCGTCCAATCATGACATGGAACTAACCAATTCCAATGCCAAGAGTGCGTATGACTCCTACTGCGCCTGCAGTGTGTGTGCCTGATCACTTTGAGTGAAAGGAACCAAAGTCCCCTAGGCTGCCGCCAAGCACGTAGGTGCAGTACTAGCATTCTCTTTTGCACGTTTTTGGGACCGGACGGACGGACAAGTGCATGCATGGCACGAAAGATGGATTAGAGGGCGACATTCCTCCGGCCTTCTCCTTGCTGCCCTGACACTTGTCTTGCAGCATGCGTGCATGCATGCAAGCCAAGGCCTTGTTTAGATTAGGGTTAGGAGTCAGTATTTGGCACTGTAGCACTTTCGTTTGTATTTGACAATTATTGTCTAATCATGGCCTAACTAGGCTCAAAAGATTCGTCTCGTAATTTATAATCAAACTGTGTAATTAGTTATTTTTTTATCTACATTTAATACTCCATGCATGTGTCCAAAGATTTGATATGATGAAGAGAAAGTGAAAAAACTTACAATCTAAACAAGGCCCAGGGAGAAAGAAAAACTATCCAAACTGTCACTGATGATGCTTTGCTTGTTTCGGACGCCTTTCTGCATTGATGGTCGACGGGCAGTGTTGCAGAGCAGCATATACGCATGCATATGCATGCACACCAAATGCCACCAGCAAGCAGCAAACTATAATAAAAGAGAGCCAGAGAGCTAGGTGGAGTGTTGTGCCGGCACTGGTAGAGAACCAAGCTTTATTTTTGGTGGGGAACCCCCTCTAGTCCCGATTCCCCACCCAGGAGCAAGCATCCGGGACTAAAGGAGGTCCTTTAGTCCCGGATCAGGAACCGGGACTAAAGGAGGACCTTTAGTCCCGGTGGGTAACACCAACCGGGACTAAAGGTGCCTCCTGACATGCCACGATGGCCGGCACCTTTAGTCCCGGTTGGTAATACGAACCGGGACTAAAGGTTTTTTTCTTTTTTTCTTTTCTTTTCATTTTTTTGTTTTCTTTTCAAAATAGGTTTTCGAAGTCGTATTGTACGCTGCTAATTATACATTTATACGCGCATATAGTATGTTTCGGTTCAAGCACAATGAACGTATTAAATCACACAATTCAAGCATATATATATATATATATATACATGCATGCATCATATATATATTTACATGCATGCATGCATATGTGTATTTTACATTATATTATTTCATGTGCATATATTACAAAAGATTGCATTATAGTTGTTGTGACATAACAAGTTTCTTCTCATCCTCTAGCTTGGCTTCAATGGCAGTGTTGGGTCGAAGTAGAACTCGCCCTTGGAATCGATGACATGCTCATTAAAAAATCCGGCTATAGACTCTTGAATTGCTTTGATTTGGTCTTGCCGTATGACCTTTTCCTCCAACCATCGAGTCTACAGGTTTGAATTAAAGGAAAATAAATTAATATATGTACATATATATATATATATATAAAGACATAGTAACACAATCAATAATAATAATTAAATGAATATATAGTGTATTTTTAACGTACTTTGAGTCTCTCTGTAGGAGTTTTTTGGGAGAGCACCTTGATAAACTTGCAAACATAGTAACCACAGTAGTTATTCCCCTGTTCCTGCCTCAGACACCACTTTACGAGAAAAAGATTTGTCATCCAATCTGGTGATCCGGTGAAAGCTATATGTTTAATTAATAAAGATGATGCGATTCAGGGGACTTACTTTCAATGGGATTACATTCAGTGGCGCTTTGCATTTTTCCATGTGTTGCTTCTCAATAAAGGTTTTCCAAACACTGCCCAATAAAAAATTTGCAACGTCATCAGATATAGTTAATCATCATGTTTGTGTGTATATATAGTTGCTAGAGATCCCAAAATTACTTCTGGATAATATCTATCATATCTTGGTAGTCTTGTTGTGGTTTTCTCATCGAGTCATAGATTATCAAGTGACTTTTCACCAGATCGATGTCCATCAATATCCAGTGATTACTGCATGTGTTTATAGGATATAACGCATAACACTCATTAATTAACTAGAATCAACATATGAGCCATTAAGGCTATGATCGACATGATTAACACTCACTTGAAGTTATAGGGAAAGAGTATATCCTTCTTGTGGCGTTGGTTCACTAAGAAGTTCATGAGGTTACTCTCTGACTCAGACTTCCAATTAGTCTTTGGAGTAATTGGGTCTTTGAATACTATATGGGGATCAACAAAACCAATTTCATTGCAGCCTTCCTTTCTGAGCTTTGTCATTGTAAATCTGCATATATATAGTACTTGTTAGGATAATTTATATGCATATACACACATATGATGAGTTTAATAATAGATCGAAAGAATTATTACTTACAGGCAATAGCAGCTAATGATAACTTTGTCCAGAGAGGTCAGGTGGCATAGTTGATGAAATTCTGCAAAGTCAACATACATAACATCATCGCCACGGAACCAATGTTCGTCTCTAATTCTGACACCAACACAGAAGTCTCCACTGGTAGACGCCTGCATGTACCACTTGTTTAGCAGGTACATTTGCGTCCCCAGATCAGATAAGGCTTGAGGGTTGTATAGACTCTGGCCTAGTACAAATTTTTTCTTCCAAATATCAACCTCCGCCGCACTCTCAATGTTTCCATCACCAAACATCTGGTAAAGGTCGAGACCAGTCTCATCAAGAAATTCATCAAGGTGATCCAAATCGACATCCGGAGGTATGTTTGCCTGATGCATTAATCCTAAATTCGAACCATATTCATTACCAACAACTAGCGGGGGGATTGATTGGTGCGCTTGTTGTCCGAGTTGGGCAACTCCTTTCCCTGCCCGCTTCTTTTTCTGTGCCGCCTCAATTGACTTGGTGAGAGTGCGGTCATAGTCTGATAACGTTGATTTGGACGGCTTACGAGATTCCCGCTGTTGTTGCTGGTAAGAAGTCACCTTTTTTCTTAAAATATCCGGAGCTACGAAGAAGTACGGTTTCTATGGGTTTCTCCTTGCTTCTTGATTCATTTTAAGTTTGTCATAGAATCTAGACATGTACTTAAAGCAAACCTTAAGTTTCTTGGGTCATTTGTAAACTCCGGGAATTCTCTGTCGATTGCTCTCCACTGGGACCCATCAGCAGGGTGTCTCAACATATTGTCTACCTTACGGTCTTCTTTGTGCCATCGTAACAATTTTGCATGTTCTTTGTTTCTGAACAGACGTTTCAAGCGTGGTATTATAGGAGCATATCACATAACCTTGGCAGGGATTTTCTTACGCGGACGTTCGCCCTCAACATCACCAGGGTCATCTCGCCTGATCTTATACCGCGACGCATGGCATACCGGGTATGCATCCAATTTCTCGTACTCTTTGCCACGGTATAGGATGCAGTCATTAGGACATGCATGTATCTTCTCTATTTCTAGCCCCATAGGACAGACAACTTGTTTTGCTTCGTAGGTAGTGGCGGGCAATTCATTGTACTTCGGAAGCATCTTCTTTTGGATTTTTAGTAACTCTCCAAAATCCCTTGTCAGATACACCATTCTTTGCCTTCCATTGCAGCAATTCTAGTGTGGTTCCCAATTTTTTCTGCCCTGTATCACAAGTTGGGTACAACAATTTCTTGTGATCTTCTAGCATCCGCTCGAACTTGATCTTCTCCTTTTCACTTTCACATTCTCTTTGTGCATCACGAATGACCTGACAAAGATCATCAGCCGGCTCATCTTCTACGGCTACCTCTTCTTCAGCTTCTCTCATTGCAGTATCATTGAAGCACGCACCATCAGGAATAATATCATTGTCGTCCCATTGTTCTTCTTCACCTTCTTCCATTACAACACCGGTTTCTCCGTGCTTTGCCCAACAAATATAGTTTAGCATGAAACCCGACTTGAACAAGTGTGAATGAAGAGTCCTTGAGCAAGGATATTCCACCGTATTCTTACATATGGCACATGGGCAGCACATGAAACCGTCGCGTTTGTTTGCCTCGGCCGCACGTAACAAAGAATGCACGCCGTCAATGAACTCTTGGGAGCGGCGATCAGCATTATACATCCAATAACGGCTCATCTGCATTACATGACATAAATATCATATTAAAACCTAGATCATAATTAATTATTTATACAACATGCGTGCCACCACAAAAGATACAAATTTATGAAAGCATCGCTACAGTGTAGACAATCCCAACTACCACTAAAAGAACTAAAGCTAAAATATATTTCAGGAGCACAAGGATTTCGCGACCAATCTCAACTAAAACAGACAGATCCCCCGATTGTGCAACATCTTTGGGCTTCTTCGGCTGGATCACTGCCTCATTAGCCGCCGTATCTGCCTGTTGTGCAAGATATTTTTGCACGAGTTCAACATACTCTTCCTCCCAGTAGAAGCCTGAACATCGTCCACTGCCATCCCACTGAAATTAAAACAAAAAATTAGAACTTTAATCACAACCATCATGAAAATAGGTATAAACTAACCATAATCATTAAATACGATAAAATAACTCACATTGCGATCCGGACACTTGTAGAAGATACGATCCTTGTTGGGACCCTCCTTCACTCGGTACTCCATCACAATCTTCGTCTCATCACGACACTTGCCGCATGGAATGAGAGGAAGGCCCGGCCTAAGTCGTTTTGGAAACCCATGAGAGGCCGAGGACCCGGAAGCAGTTGCCATCTACTCTCTATACTCATTTTTTAATACACTATAAATTTCTCCTTTTATAAACAAATAAAATTAACAAACTATAAAATTATCTAGATCTCTAAACAATGATATTTTTAATGGTCATTGTGTTCTCGTCTTTTACTGCGGCAGGTAAGTAATTCATATGATATTTCCGCAAATTAACAGAAGAATGGGAATGTACACACATAACAGACTACTACGTTTAGGTACGGTGATTGACAGACTACTGCGACGATATCGGGACATGTGAATAAATAACCATCCGTACTAGTTGACCTTGCTTACATGATCAGCTCGGTGAGCATTTCTCCACCGAACGACACCGTACTTGGTCAAGGAAGAGCTCCGATTCTACGAGGAAGGGAACACGGTCTTCCACGACCGTTGTCGCTCTCCCTCGTAGAATCAAAGCTCCTCCTTGACGTCCGTTACCGCTCGGTAGAGAACATCCTCGCCGACCTGAACACAGTCCGCAAGTTCAACTAGTAAGGATTTGCTATAATTTTCTAACTATTTCTAACTTTATATTTATATATACTTTAACCTTCTTTCATGTAAATATACAAGCTTGAAGTGATTTTGAGCTCAAATTGCTTACAAATGAAAAAAACCACAATAAAGAACCATAAATATATATAGTGAACAAAACGGCATAAGATAATGGTAAAAAATGAGAGTATGAGATTGGTAACCTTTACAACTGAAGAATCGACGGAGGAATCGAAGAAATCGACGGAGGAATCGAAGAATGGATGGAGGAACAATGGAGGGAGGGAGGAAGCAAGAACACTACTGCAGTGAGCTTCAAAATGTGCTGAGCTCGGGCTCGGGGCCGGGAGGAAGGAGGAGACGGCCGATTTATAAAGGGAGAACATTTAGTCCTGGTTGATGGATCCAACCGGGACTAAAGGTAACTTTCCAACCCCAGGCGCAGCCACGGCCCGGGAGTAGACCTTTACTCCCGGTTGGAGCCACCAACCGGGAGTAAAAGTATACCTTTAGTCCCGGTTGGTGGCTCCAACCGGGACTAAAGGTCCCTGCCACCTCTGTCTGGCGCAGTAGCCGTTGGGCAGGGACCTTTAGTCCCGGTTGGAGCCTCCAACCGGGACTAAAGGTATTTTTAGTCCCGGGGGCAAAAAATTCCGAGACTAGAGCCCATTTTGATCGAGGATCAAAGATCTGTTCTCTACTAGTGCGGAATACATACATTTCTACGTATCAAATTGCGTTGCTTCTCCTCCTCTAGCAGCAGCACTGAGTGTCGATCGTACGTACTACCGGCCGCCTATAAACCAGAGGCCATAAACACCGGTCGCCGGCCACCATATCAGGAGGATAAGTGCGTGCACGCACGAAAGGTGGCTTGGATAATGTACGTGCAGCGTCAGTGCATATTGTCGCCCACTGACACCAACCGGCACGTAGTTTATTAGTGTAAGCGTACGTTTGGATCCCATATAAGCCACCTTTAAAATGAGTTATGGACATCTTTAGATGGTACTCCTATTTACCTACCTAGGTAGTACAATACTCTGGAGAATTCAAACCGGGCTTAGGCTCAGCTAATAGTCTGGCTAATAAAACCTATTAGGACCTGTTTGGATTGGATCCTATGAACCGAAACCAATATTAAAAAAAATCATTTCATTCTGAAATTACTTTTCAATTTCTCTCAATTCCTTGGAATCAACACATGGCCTTAGCTAGTGTACTCTGGCTAGCAGCTAGTAGTAACGATTAGCGCGCGACGATCTGCACCTGCAGTGCAGAGGCGTGCACGGATGAAACCGTTGTCGTCGTCATCATGAGCGGCCGGAGCCCGGAGCGAGCGAGAGGCGCGTACGTGTATGCATGCTTGCATGATTATACGCGCATGGCGTGGCAGGGTTGGTCCGACGAGACGAGAGGAACACCCCACGCCAGGTGGAGCGTGTATGTGCGTTCCAAGGTCCAGCAGCGACACGGACTGGCAGTTAATATCCTTGGCAGTTGGGGTTCAGCCGTTCAGTTGTTACAGGCTTGGCTTTGGCTCTGGCCACGGCCACCTACGACACGATCGATCGAGCACGTAATTAACCAACCGACGACAGGCGAGGAAGATGGTCAAATTATGGACGACGACATGGACGGCACCACGCGGACGACCACGTACGTCTTTGATGTTATGTTTAATCTGTATGTATGTATGTATGTATGTATGTCCCTGTACTGTAGCTGCTACAACCACAATACGAACCCCCCCAGAGGCCAGCGCAGGTGGCAACTTTGCATGCCGCCGCCCGCAGGCGCTTCCCCTCGGCGTGCTGCCGGCCGGGCCTACCAGTACTGGCTAGCTGCCCCGGCCGTCTGGCAGGGCAGCATGCGCGCCCTCAGCTCGGTCGCCAGGCGTTCTGGGCTGTCGTCAGAGTGTTCCGCCGCGGTCACGCACGCGGCCTTGCTGCTGCCTTGGCCCGCCCCGCCCTGCACCCCCAACGGTCGGTTGCGGTAGACCGGGCGGCCGGATAGATGTGACGCCGCACCGCCGCCGTTGCTCCGTGCACGTCCATCCCCTATAGGAGTATATCTGACTCCTCTCCATTCGATCGATGGCGGCTGGAATAGATGAATACCAATACGCGTGCTCTAGGCTCTGGCGAGGTGGCCGAGCCCCATCGGCCGTCCTACACACGTACAGGTCTCGTTTATAATCCGCACTTTTCAGCTTGTTTTTTCAGCTGAAACAGTGTTTTTCTCTCACAACAATTCAGCCAAAACAATGTTTTTCAACCAATCCAACCAAGTTTCAGCAAGCCGAACAGAACCATATATATATATATATATATATATATATATATATATATATATATATATATATATATATATATATATATATATATATATGCACCAACAGTGTCCCGACTGCACCCCAGCAGCTAGCCACGACCACAAACCAACAGCCTGGACCGGTGAAGCTAGCTCCCACGTCCTTTTACATACTGCTTACATTATTATTACATAATACATACATACATACAGCTGGACGGTCCAGAAGGAGCTAGCTGAGCCTGAGCGGTCGGCGGTGTCTCGGTCTGAAAAGCGGGTAACTAACTAACTGTCCATCATCGTTAGGTCAGGTCGAGTGGTCGACCATGACCACCACAGCCCAATGGGCAGTGGCAATCAACAATCCAGCTACTGCTAGTCTGCTGCTGCTGCCTTGTCGGCTTCGTTCCAGTCGTTACTGCGCGTCTTGCCAACAGGGGAAGCTCACCGCACCGGCCGCCGCCGCCGCTTGTCCAGTCACTGCCGTCACCTCAAGCAATCTACCTGTCCAATCACGCGTGGCTTCAGCGAGGGCTATGAGCTACTACTACTTCTCTAGAGAAGGAGATGGTGTGCTGTAGCTCTAGCGCTAGCTCCACCTCTCCAAACGAACTGCGGCGTAACCAAGATGTCACCTCCATCCAGATCCGGCATCCACACCGACCGTTGCCAAGCACATGTTGCCCGTTAGCTTAGCCTACCCACGATTGGACGAAGCGATGGTCTCATCTGCCCCTTCCTGTTGATGGATGGACCATGGATTGCCACAGCTAGCATCTATGGTTGCATACATACCAGTATTGTGCGCAGGAGCTTGGACGAGGAAGAACACGGACAAGCAGTCGACCTCTGCTCCCTACCACCCGCGCCAAAAATTAGAAAGGTGGGAGGCCTTCTATTGACAACTCGTTTCCAACAACTAACGGAAAGCGCCCCCGGCCGCGCGCATCATCAACTACAGTGTAGTAAGTAGCAAGCGCACCATACCTACTGTATATACTGACAGTTCCTGTTCGATTCGAGCGCTTGTGCGCCAAGTCATGGTGGGGCTTTGCTGGTTGAATGCAGGGTAATTGTTCGGTGCAAACCATTCATTCGATTCAACCTGAAAACTCTGTTGAAAACGTATATGTATAGGTTTCCAACATTTTGAAATGGTACATTTTTTATAGTACATCCACAGACGTGCTCCTTCTGCTCCAAATTATAAGTTATAAGCATCTCAAGTTTGACCAAGATTATAGAGATAATTACAAAAAAATTATGACATAGGTATACTATAAAAAGAGCAAATTCACCGGTGGTTCTTGAACTTGACCGGAGGTGTTATCCAGGTCCCTAAACTTCTAAAGTGATATCTGTGGGCCCCTAAACATGGCAGACGGTGTCATCTAGGTCCCTAAACTTTTAAGGTGATCACCGCAGGTCCCTAAACTTGGCTGGCGGCGTCATTCCGGTCCCTGAACTTTCAAGGTGGTCACCGTTGGTTCCTAAACTTGACAAGAGGTATCTTTCATGTCCAAATGTGGCCTAACCTACTCTATAAGCTGGCGTGGTACGCTGACCTGTACGTTAGACGTGGATCCAACATGTGTCAATTAATCAATCATTATTTATATAATATTTATCATAAAAATATAAATTATATAAAATAATTTACATCAGCAAAAACAATTTAAAGTATTAAAATAATTTACAACAACAAATATATTAGGTTTAAACTAAAATAGAAAAAAAAACTAATTTAATATTTATGTATCATTAATAATATTAAAATAATATTAAAATTCCTATAGTATTAAAAGTTTTCTCTATTAAAAGTTACTTCTAATTTTAGTCTTATTTTAAAAGTTTTAATAGTAGTATTATAGAAGTAACTTTTCTCTATTATTAATACTATAATACTATACGACTTTTAATAGTAGTGTTATAGAAGTAACTTTTCTCTATTATTAATACTATAATACTATACTACTTTTAATAGTAGTATTATAGTATTAGAACTTTAAATAATAGTATTATATTATTAAAGTTTTAATAATAATGTTATAGTATTAATAAAAGAGAAAAGTTACTTCTATAATACTGCTATTAAAACTTTTTAAATAATAATAAAATTAGAAGTAACTTTTAATAGAGAAAACTTTTAATACTATAGGTAACTTTCAATATTATTACATTTGGACAGGGATGACATCGCTTGCCAAGGTTAGGGACCTACAGTGATCACCTTGAAAGTTTAGGGACCTAGATGACACCGTCTTCCAAGCTTAGGGACCTATAGATATCACTTTAGAAGTTCAGGGACATGGATGACACCTCCGACCAAGTTCAGGAACCACCGGTGAATTTTGCTCCTATAAAATATAATTAATAAAGACTATAATGATACTTATTTGGTAGCATAAATATTATTATTTTATTATATAAATTTTGATTAAACTTGATATTCTTTGACTCTCAAAGAAAGTTGAAAAGACTTATAATTTAGAACGAAAATGATAATGAAACAAAAAAAAAAGTTAAATACGTGTGGACACAGGCCGTACAGATCAGAAACTGTCGTTCTAGATACTCCCTGTCATTCTCGTTTCCCAGAGCGCGGCGACCGAGGGCGCGGGGCCGGAGCGTGGCCACGCTTCCCGCCCGCGCGGTTTCCGTTCTCGGAGTCCGCGGGAGCGTGTCCGTGTCGGTGCGTGCGGCGCGGGCCGGGGCTGGCTGGCGCGACGGACGAGCGGTGTGCGCACTCCCATGCCATGCGAAACGGGGGGCGCGGCGCGGGAAAAGATGGGCGTTGGTGCCACAGCCAGTTGCCATGCTGGATATGGGAAGCTTCCAAGCATGGCATCTCCTCTCGCCTCGCCGCTTTCTGTCGGTCCTGCCAGCAGTACAACAGCACCGCCACGACATGCATTGCGCATGTGCGGAACATGGCGTCGAAACCCCAAGCAAGCATCCCCCACTGCTGCCGGTGCCTGTGTGGGGCCTCCGTCACTGCATGCCATGGCAAGCCTCTCTCTCGCCCCCACACCCAAGTCGAGCTCCATGATTCCATTCCTTTCGCTTTCACTCTCACGCACCCGCTGTTTTTGTTTAACACCAGCCCCTATGAAAAGAAAAGTGAAATCCCCTTGCGCGGCTGGGGCCTTGTTTAGATCACTTCAAAGTTCTAAGTTTTTTTACTCTCTCTCCATCACATCAATTTTTGGACGCATGCATGGAGCATTTAATGTAGGTAAAAAAATAATTAATTACACAGTTTGGTTGTAAATCACGAGACGAATCTTTTGAGTCTAGTTAGTCCATGATCGGACAAAGTTTGTCAGATACAAACAAAACGTGCTATAGTATCCAGATTGCAAAAATTTACAATCTAAACAAGGCCTGGTTGCGGCTGGAGCTCCATGATTGGCCCTCGTGATCGTAGCCCCATGCCGTGCCATATGCCTTTCAATCAACTCCTCAACCCGCCGGTGCTATAGATAGCTGTTGACCGTCTCTTTGCTGATGAGTGGTGACAGCAGCAAAAGCCGAAGCGAGAGGATCCTGCGTAACAGCGACGCGCCAGCCAACCAACCACCCCCGCCGCGCGGCCCCGTGTCGGTCCGGTCCGGGAATTCCATCAGATTCTTCACTTCAATGCATGAGCGGAAATGCGCTGCTCAGTTTTTACTACTAGTACAACGTGCCTCAAATGCTTGCTCATGCGCTCAATTACCCACCCAAAAAAAAAACAATTGGCGTTTATATTATATACATATATATGCGCTCCATGTAAAGTACGTCTTCTACAAATAAAGTAAAAGCGCCATGATGTATACATATGTCGATAGTTTCTGTTGCTTTGCTCTTTATTCGATGATGACACCCACCCACGCATTTATCTATAGTTCTATATACGAAAAAAAAATCCTGTTTACCGCTGATTGTTTTTTTTTTCCAATCACATAATAAGTCACAATAAGAAGAAACTGAGAACAAAAAAAAGGTAAATGAAAATACCTCTTCTATGATTTGATTTGGCCCTTCGCAATATTCCTCATTTCGTTTTGAAGGAAAACGTGCGAAATTCAATACCATTTAAAAAAAACTAATTGAGAACAATTTCTATCTTTTTCAATATATTGTTTCCGACTGATTTCGTCCCTAATGCATATCCATCATTGCACGCACTGAAAGTGTCAACGAACGAGCATAATCATCCAATGCTTCTTTTGCTGGGGTATATATAATACAACCGTGCAATGTTTCCTTGTGATGATATGGTAAGGTATAATGGACAGCATTCCAATGATATAAGGGCATGTGCGGGTTTCGTACGAGAATGAACAGTGGGACATCTCACCAGCATGACTATATGTATTTGTACGGATCTGTTATGTTAAAAATTATTAAAGCAATGAAAAGGGTAGATCAATCACAAAGAGCTCAGCTCCAATGCTTCTGTACCTCTGAATAATAATAACAACAACAAAGAGGAGACCTAAGAATGTGTAAAAACATGGACACGTGTCCAGTGGCAGCCCACATGGCCGATAAACATATACCTTCCTAGCTATCTTCTGACGGTAATGCGGGGAAGCGGGCCCACTCTGCCTTGCTGCCGCCGCCATCCCCTACTGCGCGCCACATCCAGCTCCATCCCCCGCCGCACCCATCCCCTGACGCGCCGAGGTGCTTCCGCTGTTGCAGTTCCCCACTATGAAGGACGTGGCCGTTGCGACGCGCGACCTCAGTAAGGAGATGTTGCGCTTAAAGTGTATGTTGCAAATGTATGTTTTAAGTGTTTTAGATGTTTCAGAGGTATATTGCAAGAGTTTCATATGGATGTTGCTAAAGTATATCAGGATGTTGCATATGTTGTAAGTGTTTCAGAGGTACGTTGCACGCGTCTATTCAAAATATTTCATCTGTTTTAGACGTATGTGGCAAGTGTTTTATTTGGATGTTGCATATGTTGCAGTGGCTATACACATATATTGTAAGCGTTTGTTCAAAATGTTTCATCTGTTTCAGTCGTATGTTGCATCACATCTTTCATGTTGCATGTGCAGACCACCGGCGTTGGTGTCGACGAGGGCGATAGGGCCAAGCCGCGACCACCAACGCGGGAAGGAGGTGTAGGCTGCGTGCCACCGATGTGAAAGAGGCTCGCACGATTCCTCAAAGGAGTCCGACGTGGTGGAGGTGATTGGCGCCCGATGTGTCCGTGCGGGGATTGAGCGGTGGAGGAGGCGAGTCATCCGAGCGATGTGGGACGGTCCCGCGTGCGCGCGCAAAACGGTGCCAGCGCGGATGGCGCGTAACGGTGTCGGCCCGAGTGACGCACGAATCCAAGCAGACGAACAGGGCAGGCCCGGGTGTCCAGGCGCTAGCCTCCCGGATCTTCTTATGGCAGTACGTAGTTACGGACCCGGTAATAAGTTACTTTGAAACAGACTTTCACCATGTTGTATTCGGCTGTGCTGCCCAAAAACCGGCATACCATGGTGCAGATAGGCACAGCGTGCAGAATAATCAACTGTGAACAATTTGCACCTGTACACCTGTCACATATCAATGGCAAATTGCAAATAGATAGCTAGATGAGACTCAGAAATAATAATAAAAGAACACTGTAGTGGAGAGTTACGTGAGCTGTGAGAGAGTTGTTTATGAGAGAGCGTGCTAGACTAGTTATTTGAAAGTCGCTAGCTATTTGATCTCTTTCCTTGATAGCCAATAAAATTCTTTCTACACTAGCTATTTGGAAACTATTGGGACGCCGTACGTTGTTCAGAGTTCTAACCTTCTATCTGTAAATAAATACTGTACGGAGTACATGTCAATCTCGAGTGCATGCTCAGCTCCCTGTATGGCTGTACCACTGAAGCATCAGCAAATGAGGGCATCTGTCCGAATGTTCATAAATCAGAACATATCGACATCATGTTTATACTTTACAGTTACACCCAGTACTGTATTGTTGCCTTTGTATGTCCACTTGTCAATCTTCTTAAAACACTTTCCACTTCCACTGACAAAAATCACAACAGCACACGTATATCCTGCTTGCACATCTGCTCATTGTAAATGACCATGATATTTTACTCAAAAAGGTTTTGACCATGTTGGACCTAGAACTAGCAGTAGCAGTAATAATATAAATAACCGGAAACCAGAGATCAGAACGTGGAACACACAGACCATGCACTATCATGATTAGATTATAGTTACTGCTCCAAACACATGTATCATGCTTGCAGAGAAATGCTCATTGTAAATTAATGACGACCAATGCTTTGTATTACTCAAAAGATTTTGACCAGTGTTGCAGTTCTAGCTACTAATTAAATACTGCCTGCAACACAAAGATCCATCAGATTGTGCAGCACAAACCATTAACTGATTAGATTATGGTTAGTACAGTATGTGCACATTGACTGACTGTCAGCCCAGCACTGTCCAGAACTCCAGATCGCCAAATGTCACCCCCAGGAAATGCCCTGACGTGTGAACAAGGTAGCCAGCCGGCCTTAAAACACAGCAGTGCATCTGATACTTCATTGTCATTTGTGATGCGGCTTAGCTAGGCAGTAGGCACAAGCAATAGCCAAGAGCAGCTAGCTAGCGAGACATTCCATCAGTGTTCAATCATGAGCTAAGTGAAGTACCGCATCACCAGATACTCGCCTGCATCATTATCAGCGAAACCTGTGAGTGAATAATTAAACAAGGCCAATAATACACACAAGCATATACCTTCAAAGATCATTTGGTTTTGTTTGTTGCTTGCCAGTACTACTGCCGCTGAAGACATCAGTATCACTACCACTACCAGTGATGCTATGCTACTACTACATGACAGCCACTGCACATCACACTCCCTCAGACAACTCCACGGCCGTGGGCCCCGCCCTTGCAAGAAGGACTCCCCAGCTACCAACTCTATGCAATGCAATGCACCGGACCGGAGACCGGACAGATGGCTAGAAGATCCGCCTCAATAATGCATGTAGTTGAGAGACACAAGCAAAGCATATATATGCACATACACATGGCAGTTGGCAGGAGAAAATACAAATCAGGTAACCAGTTGGTGAAAGGCTGGAATAAGCAAAGAGAGAAACAAACCATGTAAACGGCCTGTGGAACTTCAAGAGAGTTTCAGCAAATTAAAAATGCTACAACTCTTGCACAAATCATACATACAAAAAAACCCCTGCTTTTACATGCTCCAGTCCTGTCGATTCTTATTAAACTCCTGCAAACCTATCAAGATGTGTTAAACAACTGGATGCGGCTACTAATTTAGTGGATGCGACGAACCCCACCAATAATTAGACGCGCAATTACCTGCACCAACCGGGGTCTAATTAATCTACTACATGCATTAGGGCCCGGCGCAACGCAACAGAACAAGATCTGCCAGGTCGCAAGATATGGAGGAAGAAGGCGGCATGCATGTGTTACATCAAAACGCACCACGGCAGCACAGCCATGGCTACTTGCTACTACTTGATGGAGCCATGCCCAACAGAAGCCATTAATAAATCAATTCATTTCATTTCCTGTGAATATATATCTCTATCTCTTTTTTTTTATGACAAAAGAAAACCAGCACCATTTAATTCAGTGTCCCGGCCCCCCTTTGATATTCCTCCGGAGATGCATGGCCTTTGGCCTAGCTAGCAAGGGGAAAGAAAAAGATATCATGAGGAAAAGGAAATATAAAAATAAAAAGGAGGAGAGATATTGTCAATCAATTGGGGGTGATTGGAGGAAGGAAACACACCGGGGATGCCCATCAACACTGCTGGCCCGTGGGCCCACCCATACCCCACCACATCACATTGGCCAATGGACCAGTCAGTGTACTAGGACGCTTGAGCTACTGCTGCCGCGACTACACTGTAGTGTACGGCGACACATCACTTCGACGGTCAGTGTGAGCGAGCCATGGCTTCATGTTTGCCCTCCTTCCTTCCAGGGACGCTGCACACATATGCCGTGTTCGCTTGGCTTATAAGCCATACTTTTTCAGTCAATAAACAATATTTTTCTCTCACGATAAATCAGTCAACAGTATTTTCAACCATGGCTTATCAACCCAGCGAACGGGGCATAGCCATCACAATTTACAGCGGCAATCGCCACCTGCCAATTGGATCCATGGGCTGCCTAATTGCTCAGCGGCCCGTCAGTCACCACACCAGAATCTGCGTCCACCATCTACAGCTCTGGAGAACTGAATTGTAGCTAGCTCGTGCACTCGAGTTTTGTGTGCTTGTGTGTGAGGAGAATCAGTAGGTGTTTTCTGTTTTGTGTGTGCACAATCATGTGCGCTAGCTCCAACTGGGCAGGGCAGCCTATATTCGCTTGGCGAAAGGTACGTGTCAAGGTAGCCGTTTGGCCGCATACAGAGACAGGCATGCAGCAGCGCACTAGATACTCCAACACAACGTACAGACATCGCCACAAGACCCATGACACGTCACGTATACTAGTACTACGGCATTGGTGTACCTGCAGCTACAGCTACCCTGTGGTGCTGGTGCACCCATACATCCATCGGCATACTCCGTTTGTCGCCTCCGATCCTCGGTGAAACGCGCAAGAGCTACAGATCAACCACCGGAATCCGGTTGTGCTTGTGCAGGAAGGGGTTCAGGGAAGTTCAGAGATCCTGACCCTGGAAATCTGGAATGCAGGCAGCTGAATGCATGCCAGATTTCGTGAGCTCCAATAATCCATCGACCCGCCGAGGCGCCGACTGACTGTTGTGTTGGTTTAGTCGCGCATTTTCTAAGGAAATCCAATTCAATGCCCTCACATGGCCATGGCCTTGTACAGAATCAGAGAATCATTAGTAGCTGGCTCCTGTATGTATGCGACTCAACTGTATGAATGGGCGCCAGTTCCTGAATCTGCACGCATGAGCATGAATGGGAGCGGCGAGGCCCTATGATCGATTGATTTCAGGTTCGTACTACACTGGTCCATCTCTTCCACCGACCGTATCGCCCATTTCTGACAATACGAACAGAAAACAGTGGTGGAAAGAACTATCAGGTCTTGTTTAGATTGTAAGTTTTTTCACTCTCTTTCCATCACATCAAATCTTTAAACACATGCATGGAGTATTAAATGTAGATAAAAAAACTAATTACACAGTTTAATTATAAATTACGAGATGAATCTTTTAAGTCTAGTTAGATCATGATTGAACAATAATTGTCAAATACAAACGAAAGTGCTACAGTGCCCAATACTGATTCCTAACCTCAATCTAAACAGGCCCTATGATTTGTTCTCAGTGTCTGCCTGGTAGATGCTATCTCAAAAACATTCCACTCCATTTGGCTCATTGCCTGTCAGTCTAACAAACAACCGTCTGCACATGCAAGGAGTATCTTCCAGTTTTCATCAAGAAAATATGCATGCAGGTGAACCAGACTCGAGTTCAACGGACATCAGCAACTCAGCATGGACCGACCACTACATAATGGGAGCTTGAGCTTTACTGGAACAACCAGAAAAAGATACTAGCCGAAAAAGAAGGATCAATCCAAGTATCAGCATTATTCTAGACTCCAAACAGCAAACGGCTTATATATGTCAATAATTAGACTAACGAATCTGACAAGCAAATACAACGGAGGGCAGGTGGCACCGGCAGAGACGAAGCTAGCACAAGTGCGGGGGAGTCTCTATCTGTTAATACAACGTTCAGCTAACTCAAATCTAGGTTTCAGACTACGGCATTTAAAGGGTTAGCAGATATCCCAGGACTCAAATCTTTACTATACATGCGCAAAGATCGGTGGCATTCATTATCGCACGTCTCCACAGCAGCAGCACTTGAAGCAGCTCCTGCACGAGCAACAACCGTCGCTGCAGGAGGAGGTGAAGCAGGTAGTAGGGCGGCAGCACCTGGAAAAACGGAAGGCGAAGCAGTTCCTCAGCCCGCTGCAGCAGCCGCAGCTGAAGTTGCAGCTGGGCCAGGTCGGCTTGCGGACTCGGATGCGGCAGCAGCAGTTAGCGGTGAAGGTGGTTGTTGTCGCGGTGTTCGCCTGGTGGTGGGCCTTCTTTCTAGGCTGCAGGGACGGCCTGATCTTCTTGAGCCGGATCTTTGTTGTGATGTTCTCCATCTCACGGATGAACCTGGATAGGTGGCGGATGAAGTCTGGGTACAGCTCCAGGTTGCAGTGACCTCCCCCTTTGATCCAGAGTGGGTCATAAGGATCCCTTGCTAGTTTCCACAGCTCCTTTCCATGTGACCAGTTCACAACATCATCATCCGTCCCCTGCAACAATCAATGGGTGTAACTTAGACAAATACCTTCTAATATTTTTTTGAGGAAAAATATCTTCTAATATAATTGGAATACAAGCAACCCTATGACAAAACATACAGCAATGAAACATATAGATGAATTCGGATGTATGTTCACCAGTTTTTCATGATTGTTCATTTGTTCTAACAGGGTCTAGCAATGCTAAATAATACAAATCAGCACCCAAAATATATATCCATTGCATGAACAAGCGATCTAGGTAAAACTGAAAATGCCTATGATTTGTGTAACAAATTAATGCTGACAGCCTGATAGCAACCAACAACATAAAAACTGTAAATAGGTAAGAGCAAATCAAATGAAATATGTCAGACAAGCTGGGAAATAGTTTTACTGTAAAAAGCTGGGTAACAGGACTGTTTCCTGTAAACTGGTGGCTTTCAGGCCCTACGATTTGGCCTTTCATGTTTTGAGATCATTGGCTAAGAATATGCACTTGCAGGGCAGCAACAAACAAATAGACTCAGATGTAGCCTGTAGATTTCGTTAGGCCTGTGCAAAAATTTGGGCCAGAACAATCCTGATCTTTTGGGCCTACTAGCTTGACATGGCTATAAATTTGGTTGGGCTCAGCCAAGACAATATAAGTTGTTCACTATGACAGGATGAACAGTGAAAGGCCAACAACCACCCATGCCAGGACAGCCAATGCCCAATTATTCTTTGGGGTTACAGGCTGAATCAAGTCAGTGAGGTCCCATATGGGCATATGGTGAGGCTACCACGTGTACAACTTGCACACTAGAGAACTACAGCTGCTAGTGACATCCCAGCCCATAAAAGGGCATGAATTCAGTTGACGTAACTGCTGGCTAGTCGAGGCTTTGGGCCTGTTCGGAACAGTCGGCTGCGGCCGCTGCAACAGCAGCACAAGGAACAGTGCCGCACAGGTGTTCGTTTGCGGCGGCAAGTAGTAGAAGCCAACAGGCTGAATATGAAGACTTTGTTTCTAGCCTTTGTAGTTCTGTTTTTCCCCCTCCACCTATGTATTTTTCCATCTACCTATGGCTGTATACATCCCTGGTTAGTGTAGAGGCTGGAGGTTACCCCATCTAAACCTATGTACTGGGCCACACATTGGCTAAAACATTTGGTTTAAATTTTTTTTTCAAAAGCCAAGAATTAGCACCAAGATGATGAATTGTCCTGCTAGGAGTAGCAAGACTACAGAGGAGAGAATCTGATCAAAGGGATTCCAGATATTAAATGGATTTTCTTCTACACAGATTTCAATTGGTCATCATCTTTGACTCCTATATCTAAAATTGCATAAAAAAGGTATTACATGAAATTGCTTTTCTGCTAAAAGGATGTTTTGATGCCATGATGAACTAGTGTGTAATGAGTAATGAATTTATTCACTATCACAACTACCAGTAATAGCATTACTGCTCCAATACATAAACTGCTAGTGTAGCAGGAACAACAACAGCACACTGCCATCAGAAGGGATCAGTGCATGTTAGTTGAAATTTACTGCTACTTGTCCAATCAGACAAGTAATGAAGTAAATAGACAAAGGCTAGATATCCTATTAGAGAACACTTACATGAATAACGAGCACTGGGCATTTGACCTTTTTTATTTTCTTCACATTCTGCAGAAATAGGTTTGGCTAGACATTAGTAAAGGGTAAGTCTAGGCATAGGAGGTGTGGACTGCAAAAGAGAATCAGTTTGAGTTATTTACTTTGTAAATGTCAAAGCAGAAAGTAAAGTTCACATGGCAAACAACACGGAGGCCTGACAGTATAGCACTGTGGAGAACCACCCCACGCAATCTAGGCAAACGAGAGGCTAAATGTAATGTTGGTCCACTGCCCACAGATTGTCCATACAAGATAATGTCTTCCTGGCTGATCCCATACTCAGTTTCTAAGCATTGGTAAACTGCTTCAATGTCTGCATATGTATTCTCTTCGCTTGGCTGCATACAAATAACAAACACAAGATCCAGTCCTCCAAAATGTAATCCTCTAGAAAGAATACAAGTGTATGATAAGTACAAAAACCAGGAACCTGGCAGCAATACAAACTGAACACGGCATCTGACTTAGCTCAAATGAGCATATAGCAATATATCAGTCAATCTAGTATCCAAAACAGAATTTGAATTTAAGATGAACAAAGTTTAATAAGTCAGGAATTATCGCTGCACTGACTACATGGAGTCTTAAAATACAAGACAGGAAAATCAAAAGAAAACAGTTCCAGTTTGCTTATCTAATTCTGAAATTTCAGGAACAGTGTATCATTAGGTCAGAACTTAAAAGCCTCAATTCAATTTTATGACATATATAAACAATATCATGAAATTTTGCTTAAAATGATTTTTTGCATTGAACTGGGAATGACATGTTGGGTCCACATGCCATTGAGACAGAACTTGCATATCATGCCACAACAGTGAGATGGATAGTTGGGACATCCATGAAGCCTGCAGGTGGACCTGAATGGAACAAACTGCTCATGCATGTAATTTTGCAAAAGCTGATTCTTAAAACTGTAGTATGACACTTTAAAATGGCATGCATGGCTGACAAGAAAAGGGTTCGAATCTAAATATGATGACCATTGCTATCTCTGAGACTCTGAGCAGCCTTTAAAGATGCGTTGGCCATGCTGTGCCAGTAATGCACCAGTCAGGCATGGGCCAAAAAGCCTCTTCGCATGTAGGTATATAAACTACGTTCTTGTAATGTGAAACTTTCTTGTAATGTGAAACTAAAGCCACATTTCTCGAAGCCACATTTCTCGAGCATGGCACGTTGAATCTTGAGACTGAGTGCAAAAACTGCAAGCTCTGTAGTTAGGCACGCTAGATAACTATTTATCTGTGTTAGTTCTTTTTTTTTTCCTTTTTGCAGAAGTATATGTGTTAGTTCTGAAAGGCCACAAAAATTTAAGACAAGTGTTTGAAACAGCCAATCAGCAATTCACCACCACTTCGGTTTTTCCCTTCTCCAGACCCCACTCATGTGGGAGCCTCCGGCACTAGGTCTGCCCCTTTTTAGCAATTTGTTACACTTGAGAAATAAGTTCATCCTTACCTTGCCAGTAGATGCACCATAGCCAGAATAGTCGTATCTGCGATCACAGAAAAACACAGTAATCACATCAGCATATTCTACACAACTTTATAGCTTACCTTAAGAGCAGACTGATGAAACCGAAAACGCCAAATCATCTTCTATTGATGTCAGAGAATGAAGACGCAGTCAACTTTGGGCCAATGATATAGTGATATGAAATATTTCAACAACAGAAACGGTTAAAATTAACGTTTTTCCTTGATAACCATTCACAACAGTAACGCATACGCAGCGATAAGAACTGAATCTTCTATTGATGTCAGATTCTACGTTTGAAACAAGAAACGGAAAGACTGAAGCACACGTCATAACCACTTCCAAATCCCACATTCCAGTGACGGCGTAGCACACGTCATAACCACTTCCAAATCCCACATTCCAGTAACGGCGTGCTTCCGCCGCCCTCGACATGCAAAATGAAACTGATCTATGCAATGCAGCATCAGTAATTCGCACAAACCGTCACTAAAGGTAAAGAGTATCTTATCCAGTAGCGCCGCTCCATCCCCTCTAAATAAAATCCAGAGAATAGAAAGCAAAGGCATGTCTAGGCAGAGCATCCTATTAAAACAAGAAAGGTATTAACGCTTGAAGTACACTTTCCTAAACAGATTAAGGAGCATAGCATTTGATACTAGAAACTAGGAAACAGCAGAATAAATGCACCTAATAAACACTTGAAAGGGAAAATTTGCAAGATCAAAGAGATGGCCAGGAAACATGGTGCGCCACTAACCCCATCAGATTGATCTTGAGATTGACCTTGAGCTGCACAAAAAGGTCGTACAGCTGGCCAAGGTCGGCGGCGTTGCCGTGCGAGTAGAGCAGGGTGAGGCGCGCGCAGGGGTTCCGGAAGTAGAAAGCCACGACCTTGTTCCCCCTGGTGGTGTTGACGAGCAGGACGTCCATGGCGTTGTCCCGCGGCACGCCGGAGGCGACGAGGCGGCCCGTGGCCTCATCCTTCCGGACGGCGTACGTCGCCGGCTCCGGCGGGAAGAAGGCGAACCGCGCCGCGAGACTGGACACCGAGCACCCCGAAAGCATCGGAGGCAGCGCTCACTCATCGACAGGCGGCAATGCGGGGCTGCTCGGAAGAGGACGCCCTCTCCTCTCCTCTCCCCTCCACCCTGCGATTTCCTGGAATCACAACGGATTTGCGGCAGCTTTGGTTGTTTTCAGGGATCGAATCGGCTTGAAGGATCAAACTTTGGGTGAAAATCTCTTGGGGAGTAAAGCACAAAAAGGCCAGTTCTTGAATCCTGGCTGGTTGGATGGATCTCTGCAGCAACGGGCTCCCGCAAGAAACGGATAGCCCTTTTCCCCCTCCTCCTCCTCGCGAGAAAGAAATCCGCCCTGATCAAAACAAAAAGCCAAAGAAACCGGCTCACTCCATCGGGCGATTGATCACCAGCATCTCCGAAATCTCAACAGGGAGATAGCGATCGAGAAACATCAAAGAAATGCATTCATGGTGTACCAATCGTACAGGGGAGGGGTTTGGGAGGGTTTAGTGCGGCGGTTACCAGTGTGAGAAACGAGCAAGCGACGAGGAGCGGAGTAGCACCAGGAGGAGGAGCAACCGCTGCACACACAGCACACAGCCAGCAGCTGCACAGCACAGCACAGCACTAGCGACTAGCGAGCGCTCCCTCAGCCACGCACACTGCTCACTGCCATTTATTACTCACTGACACCCATACGCACTCAGAGACGGAGAGAGAGAGGGTGGAGGAGAGAGAGAGAGAGGGTGGGAGGAGGAACCGGAACCGAGGGAGGAAAGAGATGCTGTTTGTGTGCGTGCAGCAGCCAGCAGGGGTACGCGCGTGTGGGGAGAGCAGCAGCAGATGAAGCTGGAACAGGGCAGCGGAAAGTGCAGGGGATCCCCACGCCACGCCTTTGCGAAAAGATGTTGCTTGCATCGCATTTCTTTCCTCCTCGGGCTGGCTCACCGTCGCCGGGTTTGTTTTGCTTCGCAGTCGCAGAGGCCGCCGCACGGGACGGGAGGAGCGGACACGCTGCAGCGTGGCGGCGTGAGGCCGCCGCTACAGTGCCGCGTGTGCCACCGCCGATCGAGGAACAGGGGACCGTCTGATCGTGGTATCAGACGGGCCGGATGAGGCCGAGACGGAGATTGGAGTGAACAGGCTGTTCGCAGTCACCCGTGTTGTTATCACAATAAATCAGTATTAGCTGAACTTATCAGTCTAGAAATTAACCAGCGAACCGGCTTTTTGTTGGTGTGTACTATCGTGCTCTCAGGATATTTGAGATGATTCATGTATTAATTCCATGAACATTTATCGTGGTGCGTTCTCGTGTTGTTCACGAGTAACATAGCTGTCAGTTTTGTGGACACCTATGATAATTCTTTGTAAAAAAAATCTGATGAGATTGTTGTAATTACTGTCGTGTTATTTTTGTCAAGCGTGAGTGTTTAGGAGACATTTAGTTCTCGTGCCAAAATTTGGTCGTGTCTTTGTTGCAAGTGCTAGCGTTCTCTGAGTTGATGGTTGCAGGCTTCCTATGACGATTGTACATTTGTAGAGCTATAAGATTCTGATGATGTCTCTTGTGAGAAGTTTGTTGGTTTTTCTATGGCCATCTATCCTTACAGCTAAGAGTGATGATACATGCATGAAAATGACCATGGTTTCTAGTCGAGTTCGTTCACGCTTCTCATGATAATCTGTTACATGATGACGAGGACAACTCAGGGCATGGAAAACCGCATATTTCTAGATGACGAGCCTGTTCGTTTGCTCGTAAACGATCGTAAATTTACAGCCAGAAACAGTGTTTTTTTCTCACACCAAACCAGCCAGCAGTAAATAATCCACGATACGATATGGCCTCCCGAACAGGCTGTTATTATGCAAATGCAAAAAAAAAAAAAAAAACTCTTCCACATTCTTTTTTTTTTCTAAAATAAAGCTAAATCAAAGCCTTAGCCTCATTTTCTTTGTTTCTTTCTTTGTTTGTGAACTGCTTTCTTTTCATTTCTTTCTTCTGTAACCTCTGTAATTTCTTTTGTTTGATATGTTTGTACCGCTTGGTTTCAATAAACTCCTGTAGGGGCTACGCCCTTCCAGTTTTCTTAAAAAAATGTTAATAACATCTTTTAGTTATTATACTAATATACTCCCTCTGTCCCAAATAAAAGTCGTTATGAGAAGCACATAGATTAAATTTTCTCAACTTTGACTAGGTTTGTAGAAAATATGTGCAACATTTAATCTTCAAATAAGTTTATTATGAAAGTGTATTCAACAATCTATCTAATGATACTAATTATGTATTATAAGTATTAATATTGTTTATATATATTTGGTTAAAGCTAAAAGTATTTGACTTCGTGGAAAGTGAGATCGACATCTATTTTGGGATCGATGGAGTAAATTTAAAACCGCAGTATATATCTTTTGTGATGGAATATGCCCACCTAGATTTAGATCGTTGACTTGATACAAAGCGCCTGCATTTTCACGGCTTTATTGCATGATTTAGCGTTGTTTGGCAATGACACTGGCTCTGACTTTGGCAGAAGCTGCCACGAAGGAGTCGTATCAAATACTTTATGAGGTGTCGTTTTCTGGTGAATGTTAGAGGAGTTGGAACCGTTTTGGGGTCTAGAGAAGGATTCATTTTCTGGTCAATAGTAGAAGACTCGGAGCTATTTCTATGTCTGTCGGAGAGAATAATAGAAGAGTCGAGCTATTTCTGGGTTTATAGGATTATAATTTGTGGCTCTTCGAGTGCTCTGGCTCCTTCATAGAAGACATGCTAAATAAGCCCTTAGTGATTCTATTACTTTAATGATAGTTGATATGTGTGTTATGGGTCTACAATGATTTCTTCAATTCGAGATGTGTGTTTAGAGATGCTCATGGCAGTAGGATTGTCCATAAGAGTCAGTGTGTGTATGTGTTAATGAGCATTTGTTGTATTATTTAAAAAGGTTAAAACTATAAATTACTTCTAGTGATTGATTTTATTAAAATATATATATATATAGTGCGTAAGATCAATTTGTTATTCTGTCCAGAGAGTAAAGGAAGACATCAACAGGAGAAAAAACGGAAGGGAAATCGAGCACCTCTACTAGGTTTGTACATGACGTCTAAAATTCCTGTCATATCGAATGTTTGACATATATATGGAGTATTAAATATAGACTAATTACGAAAATAATTACATAACTTACGACTAATTTACGAGGCGGATCTTTTAAGCCTAATTAGTTCATGATTTGACAACATGGTGCTACAGTAAACATATGCTAATGCCAGGTGAATTAGGCTTAAAAATTCGTCTCGCAAATTAGCCTCCATCCATGTAATTGGTTTTGTAATTAATCTATATTTAATGATCTTTATTAGTATCTAAACATTCGATGTGACATAAATTTTAGGACGAACCTGCACGGCTCCGGCTTCGGCCTGCCAATTTACTGTTCATTCACTGTAGCGGAGCCAGCTTTCTCTCCTTCCCTCTCCCTCTCACAGCCAGCAGTTTCACCGGTGAAGCCCGAAATTTTGACTCCTCCGGCTCCGTGAACAGTACCCGAGCTACAGCGAGAGGAAAAAGCAGGAGAGAAATTCGGCTCCGAACTACAGTCTACAGTGATGTGCGTGGTGATTGTCAGGCGGAACCGGAGCTGGCCGAAGCCGTGCCAAACAAGTCTATTTGGGCTCCTGCATTCTCGGCTCGGGCTCTTTCGTCCCTATTACTTCCTGTGCAATCCTGTAGCGAGCAAGCAAAAGGCTCCGACTCCTGCGCACAGGAGAGCTCTGCCGAAGGATGCTTCCCCGGCTCCGCTCTACAGTAGCAGAGCCGGAACCGCACCAGACACGGCACCCCTTATCACCACACCACCGGCACCACATGACCCCAAAGGCCCAAACTGCATGTGCTGATATAGCATCTACACTGATTAAAGCATTAATTAATATAGGGTGGGCACAGGTCGTTTAGGCCCCGTTTAGATAAAAAATTTTTGGATTTTGGCTCATGGTAGCATTTTGTTTGTATTTGGTAATTAGTGTCTAATTATGGACTAATTAGGTTCAAAAGTTTCGTCTCGCGATTTCTCGATCAACTGTGTAATTAGTTTTTTTTCATCTACATTTAGTACTCCATGCATATGCCGCAAAATTCGATGTGACAGGTACTATGCAAAATTTTTTGGCAACTGAACGGAGCCTTACATGCTTTGGCAAAAGACAAGGAGATCTAGGCCTCATTTAGATTGCCTCAAAATTTCAAGTTTTTTCACTCTCTCTCTATCACATCAATTTTTGAACATATACATGAAACATTAAATGTAGATAAAAAAATAACTAATTGCACAATTTAGTTGTAAATCACGAGACGAATCTTTTGAGCCTAATTGGTTCATGATCGGACAAAGTTTGTCAAATACAAACGAAACGTGCTATAATGTCCGGATTGTAAAAATTTACAATCTAAACAAAGCCCTGTTTAAACAATGGATTAAGGTCACGTCGGTTTTCAGTAGGCTGGAATTGAGAGTTCAGTAGACCAGTATACTAGAGTTTAGGCTGTCCACTCCACCCCATTCCCCCTACCTACTAGCAGCAAGTTCCAAGTAGCAACTCTCCCTCACCTTCCTGCCGGACTATATTTCTTTTTCCCTCTTTTCATGATTCCAACAGGGTTTTGATCTCCTTGTTTCAACGTTTGGCAGAGGGATTCCTGGCTTTGTTCCACGATTCTAGGTGCATGTCCGTGACCAAGTTGAGCACTTGACGGTTTGGTGGTTTAGCACTTCCTTTCATGTTCATTTGGCGTACTTAACAAAATCTTTTGTGGTTCTGTTGTTTGAGCCTGAAGCAGCAGGAAGGATGGCAAGTGTAATGGCTCACCAAATACATGTCCTTGAAAGATGTGATCCTGTGCAGAGGTTGTACTCACCCCACTAGATAAGTGGGGTACAGTACCTACAGGAGGAAAGGAAAGAAAGCGTCTGTCTATTAATTCCAACGCGTGGAGTTGAGGTGCTGATAATTCAGGGACGTCATATCCAGGTGTTATAGATGAGTATTCGGATAGTAATAATAAAATAAATTACATAAGTTCTCAGTAATCTACGAAATAAATTTATTAAGTCTAATTAATTTATCATCAGCATATGTTTACTGTAGCACCACATCATCAAATCATGGGCTAATTAGGTTTAAAAATTTCGTCTCATAAGTTAGTCACAATCTGTACAATTAGTTATTTTTAGTCTATATTTAACACTCTATGTATGTACCTCAACATCTGATGCGATAGGACGAAAATTTTAGTTTGGCGCGGCTCTAGCTCTTACTATTTATAGAAGCGGTTTTTCTCGCCCCTCTCCCCACCCTCGCACTGTTCATCAGAGCCGGACGCTCGGTTTTTCTCTTCTCCGGCTCCCGCGTGCTACAGTGATCAGCGTAGATTTTGTCAGGCGGAGCCCGAGCTGGCCGGAGTCCGGCCAAACGAGGTCTGATCGTGATGAGCCCTATCAATCGTGGATTCTGTGCCAAACAGCGCACACGGGGGCACATCAATTGAAGCCTCTGTACTTTCCTACAAACACAAATAATAAAAGGGAAATGGGCCCGTGTCCTCGTGTCCGGATTCAGAGAGGGTAGCCTTTCCGGTTTCCTTTGATGCAGTGCAGATGCAGAGGGGTCCCTCTCGGTCTCGATCTCTCCTCTCCTGAAAGAAGCTGCAACATGCAATGCAAGCAGCAGCAGTATGTGTAGTAGGTTTGATGTAGGTGGCCAATGAATTTGCAGAGTCAGTGACCAGCGGCCAAATTTTGCTTCTTTCCTGCTCCCTCCATCCCCAATTATATGATATTTTGACTTGTCTATGTGTATTGATTTTGCTATGTATAAACATAAATGTATACCCAAAGGTCTTATAATTTGAAATAGCGGAAGTAATACTGTATTTTGTTGGGAGGGGAAAAAGGTTAAAATGTGGAGATTTTCTGGTGCCAACCTCACTTGTTACCGCAAACTTTTTCCATGGCTTTCACGAGCACAAAAAGTCTCCACCTTTCACGTTGATGTGAAGGTTTGAACACTGAACTATTACCTTTCACGTTGATTTGAAGGTTTGAACACTGTACTATCACGAGCACAAAGAGTAGACTCGCACATCATCTTCTGTCGCCGTTCCATCTTTATCGCACATCATACCAAATTGCCAAAGTGTCACGCGAATTCAGTCAATGTCTCTCTTGACCACTTCATGTATGTACTCGTATGCACTACAATGATTTCAGTATGTGGTGGTAAACTAGACCGATCTGATGCATGGCGCCACATTCACCGTTGTAAAAGGCAGGGAAGCAGCAAGGATGTGGCCGGACGAACTGTTGCCCCGCCTCAAGGCCTCAACGTGAACAATCTCCTCCTCCGCCCCTGCACTGCACCCCAACGCTACTTTTTTCCTTCACTGTTGAAGGGATTCCAAAAGGCTTTTATTAGCTGACAAAATCGTGGCAGCTTTTGTTTGGAGCACAGCGCTCCTGCTCGCGTCGGCTATGCCAGTTCACCTTTGTACTCCGTCCAGTCCAGTTCATTTTGCACAGAAACTATGCCATGTGGAGTGACTTGTGAACACCGGGACACCGCACACAGGACACAGCGAGCCAGCAACGAAAAGGTCACAACTTTTGATTTTTAGCGCAGCAAATTTACTGACCAGCGAGTGTAAAAATTTCTGTAAAATTGTAGGAGAAGTTTACTGATGGTTAAAACAGTGTTCGTTCCCATCTTCTCTCTTGACGTTTGACGATGGAATGGAAGAGACGGCTTCCAGCTGAGGACCACTCAAGATCTTGCACAGGGAAAGGTGACAAATGTTCTACCTAGAGATTATTTCGTCCCTTTCGCTCGGCGGGTAAGTCATATTTTTTAAGCTAACTAATAATATTTTTTTCTCACAACAAATCAACTAATAGTATTTTTTATCATAACTTATCAGCTAAACGAACAAACTCATCTCCGTTACACACGAACCATTTCTTTAAGGTCTCCAAAGGCCAAAAACAAAGGTTTTATTTAATTTGCCGACCTTTTCGTTCCCTGTGCTGCTCACTTGTTTGTCGCCTTGTTCCTACGTGGCTATCAGTATGGTCATCTATGGGATCAGCAGCCTGTTCGTTTGGTTGTGGCTTGTCGTAAACGATCATAAATTTTCAGCTGGAACAGTATTTTTCTCTCACACAAACCAGCCAGCAGTACTTCTTTACGAACCAGCAATGATACGAACCAGCCAACCGAACACGTCGCGACTGTGCTCCTACTGCTTCCTAGTTTTTATATCTGTCAAATCCCTTCATTCAGAAACGGAACCAGCCATTTTGATTTTGATTAAGAGGGCCCGGTAAATATGACCACATGTCTAAATGTGATAAATATATACCTAAACGTATTTCTCAACAATTTTTTTAATATTTTTACATATGTAGTTAGTATTTATAAAGAGAAATCACAAGATTATCATAATAAATAGCTATTTTGATGCATTGTTATGCTGTAAAATGAATATTTACAGGGGTATTAATATTTTTGTGTATTGTGTTGTTGTGTGTGTGGGGGTCTAGATGTCAACGGGGAATTCTCCGTCGGGAAGTGCCTTCCCATCCCCGTCCCTGTGGGAAAGAAAATTTCCCATCCCCATCCCCGTCAAGTGCCACGGGGGAGACTTTCTCCCCATCCCCATCCCCGCGGGGAATTAGTCCCCGTGGGGATCCCCATGGGCCGTAGATATTTCATCATCATCTACAAAGTTTGCACTTCAAACTTTATTTAAGTAGCACATATATGTTCTATAGCATTTTCGCTTAATAAAAATTGGTTTAAAACTCTAAGTGATATAACGGGACTATGAAATGTAACTTTCGTTTCGCGTTTCCGTTGATTGTTTCGACAGGAGCTAGGATTGCAACATTGCTTATATATCACAGGTATTGGGCATTGCCAGGATATGGGCCTTTGGAATCGGGTCCCCGCGGGGAGCGGGGGCGGGGGCCTACATACTATCCCCGCCCCCGTGATCTCCGACGGGGATAACTTCAGCCCCGTTTAATCTCCCATGGGGTAGAATTCATACCATCCCCGTTTCCTAATGGGTGAATTCCCCGCGGGGATTCAGGGAACGGGCCCGTTGACATCTATAGTGTGCGCGGGGGTTGGGGGGGGGGGGGGGGGGGGCGGGCACGGCCCCCGGTAGCCCCTCCCTGGTTCCGCCTCTACTTGGATTATCTGGGTTATATTATCAACTGAGCAGGGCAAACAACATACTAGCTGCTAGTCTACTACAGTACTACATCCATCTATCCCGCAGAGCTTTCTGATTGTACTTTCAATGGGTCCAGAGTCAAGCAAACAAAATTAGTAGTGAACCCACCGTACCGGCTAGACATTGTGATATAAGCCCGTTCGGCTTGCTGAAATAAATTGGCTAAAAACATTGTTCTGGCTGCAATGTTGTGAGAGAAAAATATTGTTCCAGCTGAAAAAAAGAAGCTGAACAAGCCAGATTTAAGGTAAGCTGAACGGGGCCTATTATTACTAAAGCCCCCTTTGGCACGGCTCATCCAAAACGGCTTCACCGGTGAAGCCAGAAAAACTGTGTTTTCCCGGCTTCTAGTTCATTTTAACCCCGGCTTACAAAACGGCTTCATGTTACAGTGCCTCGATTTGCGCAAAATAGATGAAGCCAAAGTCGGCATAAGCCATGCCAAAAGGCCCTAAGTCCACTCAATAGCTCACAGCCAATGGAAAAAGCAAGCACAAAAAACAAAACTACATAAGTGAGCTTACACTTACAGTCACCAAACGAATCAAATTTCATATCTAGAAGGATGCAGCCACATAAAAGCAGCTAGCCTCGCTGATGTCCAGTCTTGAGAGCATGGTGGTCACCAGAAGAGATATTTTGTCCTTGACCTGCAGTTGAAGGGAACCGCCGAGACGTTTGGCCAGAAAAAGTGAACGTGGCAACTTAGGCGTGTGCGCTGGTTGACGGCGACGCTCCCCGCGACCGTCCTGTGTGTGCTGGCCTCTCCGTCGAGCACGAACGGCATGTTGCGGTCGCTGGTCGCGGCATCCAAGAAGCTAGTCGCGGCCTCGTCCAGTGAGAAGTCACGCGCGCACCACGGATGGCAGCGGCAGCGTGCCCCCGGCAGGTACCCGGAACGGCTTGGCGCGGACCACAACGACGGTGAGGTTGGCGAACAGGACGCAGATCTCTAGCTGGGAGAAGGTGACGGCGGAGTGGTGTTCGCCAACGTGACCACCGGGCAGATCTTCCACCCAGGTAGGGCTACCGCGCCATTGGAGCCCCCCTCATCCCCCTACCATGTGCGCGCCATTGAGAAAACCAGATTGTGTAGTGCTACTACCAACTGGAGTCACGAGCATGTATGAAAACTTTGAACCATGGAAGGTTCGCACCCTCTGAGGAGGATGGTCCTTGAGTCACTAATGGTCGACTCTCACAAGCGCATAAAAATGAGAATATAGTTGTGGGATAGAAAGGTAGACTTTTCGGGCATTGTAACAGACGTTCCACAGAATCGTTGTTTTCATGAAGAAGGCACTGTGATAGCTAGAAAATAGTTGGGTTGCTGTATATACATCCCCGCAATCATGGGGAGGTATATGTGCTATTTGGAAAGCTTCCTTGACATACTTGGGTCTTCTTCCACCTCTCTCTCACACACTTTGTTTAGGATTGTATTTTTGGTGAAATTGAGAGCATCCTAGTGTAGTGTATCAAGAACTTGAGTTTTGTGGCACTAGAGAGTCTTTAAGCAAGCGCCATTTACTTCATACTCTTAAAGATTGTTGTCCCCTTCAGCTTAGAGCTCATGGATCTATGAAGCACTTGAAAGCAGATTGTGATCATGCCCCAAGGAGTTGATTGTAAGAGGTTGTGTGCTCCCATCAAGCGGTGCAGAGCAACTCTAGTTAAATCAGAGTGTGGAGATATTCTTTGGTTCTAACCGGTTCAAAAATAAGCGATGTATTAATAGAGGAGGACTTGAACATTGAATCCATGTCAACATGGAGTAGGGGTGACTGGCAGTCATCAAGGCCACAAGATACAATTCTTGTCTCGCGATCAATTATTATCACTTGTGCTTGTTGACGGCTCTTAACACCCTCTTTTGTCATCAACAAATAGCCATGAAATGCATAAAATCAAGCATGAAATGACATTTTATGTTTAGATTTCACTTGGTTCCACATGTATTGGAGAATTGTGCTTGTAGGAACAAAATAGGTAAAAAGGAGCAAAAACATACCTTCTAGAAGCCATCCACGTGGTCAGGAGAGGCAGGGCCCACAGAGGGTGTCGCCCGATGCCAACATGGCGTCGTCCGGCCCTACCTGGTGCCCTGCCACGTCACTGATCCATGGGAGGGTGTCCTGGAGTGCTGTGGGGGCGTTGATCCAATGTCGGTTCACTCAGTGGCTGAGATTCACTTCGCTTGGATTGATGTGCCCATTGTCATACAAAGAGGAGCTCCAAACCGACCTAAGCACCACCTTACCGTGGGAATTTTGACATGTGCTGTCTTTGCCACCGCCTTGGAGAGCTGATCAGCACCCGACGATGCAAGGTCGGTGGAACCAAGGGTCGGGCGGCGCCCCCTTGAGGCCACCCGGCGCCCAAGTAACCTCCACCGCCTTGGTGGCTGCCTATAAGTACCCCCTGCCTCACTTCAACTATAAATAGGACTCGTGATGCTCGTTTGTAAACACACAAGTGAAGAAAGAGCTCTCAAGAGAGTAGCTTAGCTTAGGATAGCTAGTCTCTAGAGTAGAGAGAGAGAGAGAAGGCAAGGAGAAGCTGGAGGAGGAGCCGGGCTTGTCGGCATCCTCTTCTTCATGTAGCTTCGCGGCTCTTCTATGGTAATTCTGTTCTCATTCTTGCATTAAGTTTTGTTACATTTATGTTGTTTATGGGTTTCACTGCTTGGTTAGAGTGCTCTAGTATTATTTCATCGGGATCCAAATTAGAGTAGTAAGCGCATAGATTAAGCGTGGTGCTTAGGCTATACCTTACCTGTGTTTGTGGCTAAGTCTCCGAATAGATAGTGATAGGTGGCAAGTGGTGACAGCCTTGTCTATCCTCTATATTTCACCATGATAGGCTTAGTTATTAAATCGTAGGGCTCGTGGCAGACCTTGTCTAGTTAACCCTTCTAATTGGTAGGCGGGCTGTGCCCCAAAGTAAACAGTTGATATTTACTATTCCTTGTTCAAGCAATAGTTACAGAACCCATAGTATTCCACTCCTTTCCTCCCCAACATCCATAGGAATCTATTAGTTCTAGATTTAGATCACTCCTTGTTCCCTGTGGATTCAATACCCAGGATTACTCCTTGGTGAAAAGCTACTCTGACAACCGTGCGCTTGCGGTCTATTCTATGTGTGCCACACCTGGTGTCAACAAGCTTTTCTGGCACCGTTGCCGGAGATCGAACCCGGGATTACTCCTTGGCGAAAAGCTACTCTGACAACCGTGAGCTTGCAGTCTATTACATGTGCGCCACTCCTGGTGTCAATAGTGCTCAATTTCCTTTCGTGCAATTTACTTTGAGAGCTTTACATTCATCGATACTAAATTGTTGCATGCCAATGTTAGCGACTTTAGTTAAAATAACCCATCCACTTCTTGATCTACACTTAGAAACATAGGGTCAAATCATACATAACATTTCGATGATACATGTCCAATTACTTAAAAAAAGAGAACGTGTTTCTTTGACTCCCATGTTGCAATGGAACATGTTTAAATCTACGCTTTAAAAATCTAAAATGGTACTTCTATAAGTATGAATTTTGTAGTGAATGAAATATGAGGTGTCCCTTTGTTGTTTCCTTCGTCTAAGCATTTTCTAGAAAAATGGCAGCAACATCCCGTCTCTACGTGTCCACATACAACATTTATATTATTACATAGTTTTAACGACATTGCAGATGAATCAGGAAAACAAGGAATGTAAAACTATACATGACAAAGGCTATTATTAAATTTCCATCCGTGAAAGGCGAACAACTCCAACGCAGTGGTCTCTAATTTTCTGCTCGCTAATTGGAAAGACTCCTTTGTTTCATCATCACGTAGAAGCACGATGCCCAAAAAATCATGGCCAGTACATTCCCCCTGAAAATGGCCTGCATAAAAGATGTATATTTGCAATTTTTGAAGATTAGATCTTCATGACATCTCCAAGTTACCCCAAAATAATATGGCTACCCAACCAAAATATATTTCTTCTCTTTTAAAATTAAAACTTGATAGCTAACTCCCTAACTTATGGGATACATGGAGGAGTTAACCTAGTAGCTTTGTAGATAGTCCTCCAGATTGTTTTAGCATGATCCTTCGTGCAAGCATGTACTCAAAATTGTGTTATATAAACGGTTTTGGTGGACCAAGACTCTTATGCATGTTCTTTGAATCTTCATGAGTGATGATAAAGTGTTATTTGTTACAAAATTTCATGTTTGCTTCAAATTTTACCCATGTGAAAGTACTTCCCTTGGATTCTATGAACCAGCACTTGCACTTCTTGCGGTTGTGTTCCCTCCACGTTCCGTGATAGGTGATGTCTAGATAAGGAAAAGAGCCGCTCATGAGGGAGGACATAATATTTTTTTTGGAAGAAATATAGGTCGGGGGATATTCCCTTGAAACTAGAGTTTCCCTATCTTTTCTACTTATGTGGTGATAAGAAATGCCTAGTGAGTGACTATTGAGAGGGGCACGGATGCAACGTTAGTTTTCAGAGAGTGTTAGGAAATGAGGATATGTTAGAATGGGAAAGGTAAATGGAGATTTTAGAAGATTGTCGGCTCAATGAAGAAGAAGATAAGTTTGTTTGGTCTTTGGACAAATCAGGGGACTATACCACTAGATCCATCAACAAAAGACTAACTTTTAGAGGTATAACCAATAGAAGGATGATGAAACTTTGGAAGAGTAGACTTCCAAATAAACTCAAGATATCTGTCTAGTTGACTACACACAAGATGTAATACAAACAGGAGTAAACTTAAAGAAAGAGCATGGAGGTGAGCATTAAGTGTTGTCTGTGTGGGATCAATGAGACTACTGATCATATATTTTTTCACTGTCACATAGCAAAAGTCTTATGTTTTTGCTTCAAGGAGGCCTTAGGGTGGGAAAGTGTGCCTAACAATTTGTAGGATATTTTTTTATTACTGGATTACCCTAGGATGCATGGATTATCACATTAAGCTTTTCATGTTCTATTGTTCTGTGGGGTATTTGGAATGTTAGGAATAAGATGGGGATAGAGAAAAGGTTCCTGAGCTTGTCTAATGAAGTTTTCTGCAAATTTTTTACATTCTTACAGAAATGGCGAATTTTACTGAAGGATGGAGATGCTAGATTTTTTGGACAACGAGATAAGAAGAATGAATACGTGGTTGAAAGAATTTTGGAGGCAAACTAAAGATCTCGAAGTAGAAGGCATTTTGTGAAGCTGCGCAGTTCTCTTTAGTAGAAGTAGGTTTGTGCTAGGTGTCGGCGGTCTTTCATCTTTGGTTCCTTCTTCGTTTTGTGGTATGCTGTTGTTTGGGTATCTAGCTAGGGCGTTACGTTGATGATGTTTCTTAACCTAGAGTAGTATCGATGGTTTTTTTTCTTTTCTTCTTCTTTTTGGTTGAGTCTGTTGCTTTAAACTCAATTGCTTTCTACAAAAGTAAGCTTTACCTCCGTAAAAAAGAAGGGCCAGATATAGCAAGGAGTGAGACTTTACTTTTTACTTTTTGATTATTATAATATTTAAGCTTTGACAAATTCAAAAATCAATAGCTATGATTCCTTGAGACTAGTATCTCAGGGGAACCCAAGTACTATAGCAAGCCCCCCCCCCCCCCCCCCCCCCCCCCCCCCCCCCCCGCTCCAATTTTATACACAATCAAACTAAGGGTCTACTTGGTGCGACTTCGGCTTTGGCTCCGTCGATAGCTCAAACACCATAGTAAGAGAAGCTGCACGTAACAAGGAGAAGTGCTTCTTCACCCATGAGAGAGGAGCCAGAGCCATTTTGTCTGTACAGAGATGAAGCTACTTTTTTTTTTTTTGCTCTACCTGAATGCTCCGGCTTCACCAACAGAGCCCGAGCAGAGAAGCTCTGCCAAAGGGGCTCTAACATTGCTTTGCATATACAGAGTCCTGTCATGCCAAAACCAAAAGAAGCACCCTCCTACACTGGATGCAAACGATCCACAATTGCAGCCACTTGTATGCTCTGCTCTTGACTGACTGGCTGAGCATTTCCATCGACCCAACTCCCGTCTTCCCATACCATGCTATAAATTCAGCTCAAGCAGTTTCAGCACCTCAAGACCTAGATAGATTCAACCAACTTAGTCAATGGCATTGTGCATTGTGCATTGTGCAGGCAGAAGTACACCTAGCTAATGGTAAGGGCGTCCCCCAACAACTAGCTATTTGGCTAGCTACTCTGACATGGACAGAGAAAAGTAGAAGAAAGAGTAGCCACTGGCGATGAATAAATAGATAATCTATTTCACGTAGTCTAAGAATACGAGAGAGGAACATGTAGGGTCCAATAGTATATAAAAAAAATAAAAATATATAAAATAGCCTTTGCTTTTGTTTCTCACCTCCACGTAAGCTAGCTACATCGTTAGCACCATTGCGGACGCGCTAATGGCATCAGGATTCGATTTCCAATTGAATACACTCACAAATAAAGGCTGCGCCCTATCCCCTGCTCTCTGCCACCAGCAAGACATGGGGATTATTCCAAGCCGCCAACACACCAAGCACGTGGCCGGCCACTTAAACAAGTGCTTAGGTGCATGCATGCATGATAATGCGAAAGAAAACTGGGCACTTGCATCGTTACCACCCTTGAGCCACTCAACATCGAATCCTCTGGTGCAAAGCGACCGTGATCTTCCAACGGTTGTTTAGTATCGGAATCCCAAGAACGATAAATATTGTAATGATGCGATCATGCGATTACACTTACTCGCGATGCATATGATTTGAGTATAGTCATTAATCAGGAGATACTCCCCATATGATTACTCGCTGACAAGTGGGATCGTTGAACTTTGGTCCGCTTGTCGTGGACTCACGCGCACGTGCGTGCACGTGCGCGAGAGGACGAGCAACTTGAGGGCCGGTGGGAGACAACAGACAAGCAGAAGTCCAATAAGACCAAATTGACCGGACAAAGTGGCGAGGCGTGATCTGATCACGAGAGATTGAAATGTTTGGGTCTTGCTGCAGGAGGGTGTCGGGTCTCAATGCAAGTTGGTGCCTTGATCTTGATGCAAGCAATGCACCATGCAACAAGAACGGAGCTAGCTGCAAGAGACCGAGACCAGCTGATCAGCTCAGCTCAGCAACCAATTCATGGTCATCAGGAGAGTTGCAGAACCAGAGGACGTATTTTTAACTCAAGTTGCCAAGGTTGTGATTTGAAAACTTCTTGGGCCGAATGCTTTTGCACTGAGGTTACAAATGCAAACTTGTCTCCAAAGTGTAGCTCGAGTGAGCGTCTACAAGGTGAGTGTGCTTTGTATGTCTGCTGACTGCTGTGCTCCATCAGGAAAAAGAAAAGACTAGCATCAAACTAACTAGAGCCCATACTGAATTTCCCTTCAATCCATTATTTTCTGGGCCTACCTTTCTTCTCTTAGCCTCATGACATATTAGTAGCCCAGCATGAGAAGCCCATACCACAAATTGGGCCGCTTGACCCAGTAGGTACATCCGCAGAAAAGGGCCCTCCTCTTTCTCTTCCTCCTCCTTGTTCTTTCCCGAATTCCCCAGGCTCACCTCGCTCGCTAACCTTCCCCAGCCATGGCGACCGCGACGCGGAGGCTGCTGCCCGCGCTCCTCAAGACCCTAGCTCCAGCCGGCGCGCGCGGCCTCTCCACGGAGAAGGCTGTGGGCGCCGCTGCCGTCGTCGGCAGACACACCGCTAAGTGGATGCAGGTGTGTGTATACATGTATCCCTCTCCTCACCGTGCCCCCACAATCTCTAGATTCCGATCCGCCTTGGCCTCGCGAACCCAGACCATTTCCGTGTGGTTCTTGCCCGATTCGGCGGGGAAGACCGCGCCTTTAGGGGTCCGCATGTGGTGGTTATGCTCGGTGTGTAGCCCGCGCCGGTTAACTGGCTCACTGCCCTTTTCTAGTTTAGGTCGTCCTGGGTGTTGTTGAGACATTTTGATGCGCTTGAGGAGTCCTGATAATCGATTAGTTCTTACAAGCTGCTGGATGCATGTTTTATGTTGACGTTTCTGTCTGTTCCTGGTTAGATCTGCAGGTCTTGTCTTTTAGATTTACCAGGCATCATTGTATTGCTACCGTATGTGAATCCATGAGAGATCACATATTCTTGATCATTGGTAAACTAAGTATGCTTTGATGCCCATGCAATGGTTTACTGTAGTAGTTGGCTAGTAGCATTGTGAAGGGCTATAGGATCATGTTAGTGACTTGCAGTTCTGGTAGACACAGCTTCTATATGACAGTTTGTTTATACTTTATCGTGCCTTGTTCACATAGCTATGTGCCTTCAAGGAGCTGGGAATGGAACAGATAGTTTTTTCTGCAGTACCTATAAGCTTAACATGTAGTGGCGCCTTTAGGTAATAAGCACTGTTTTCTGAAGTAAAAGAATGTATTTATATTGGTTTGCAGACTTCAGTTATGCTTGGATTAGATTTAAGTTTTTTTAGTTGATTCCTATGGGTGCACCTTTAGATAATATAAGAACTGTTTTCTGAAGCAATTCATTTTATATAGGTTTGCAGATGAGATTTAGGTTTTCTTTAGCTGATTCCTAAGGAAGCTATCATCTTGATGCAATGTGTATAGGTTTGAGCTGATGAATGGGAGCTCACTATTGATGAATGTTCGAATTGCACAGTTTCGCGCTACATGTTTAACATGTCCTGTAGGTTATTATGTTTTTGTGTGTTGAGATGAGTTTCCATTGTTGATCACATGAAACAAGTTTTTTTTCACTTAGGAAAGGTAGGTGGTTGTTACAGAGCAAGCAGACAAAGCAGGTTCTCAACATGGCTTTTATATTTTGTTTTTCTTCTAGTATTATGATGACTTCACAATTTACATCAAGCACTATCCTGCATGCTGAATGTTCCTGAAATGATTTTTTCGAGTGGCGTGAAGACCAGAGTTCCTTGTTAGTAGAAACAAAATGACTACCGGAAATGATTTATTAATTCTGTAGTTTCCAATAAATATCTTTGAAACTTGGAACTACTTCAGGATTTGTATCTATATCTGGTGGGTAGCATCAGTTAGTATTGGAAAATTAAAACCAGCATTTGAACCCTGGGCCAGTCACACATGAGATGAGCCTTGCCACCTGACTACCTGAGTCCTCATCCAGTTTAATAGTTTATCATTGTGAGACCATGATAAAGTTTTAGCTTTTTGGTTGCTATGATATTTGCTGAAGTTGCAGACCTTTTCTTTTTTTCCCCTCCCTTCTCATATGGATCACTTTTCTTCCCAATCAAATTTTCTTTCATTAATTTTATTTGTTTTAGGACACGAGCAAGAAGTCACCAATGGAACTGATCAACGAGGTACCTCCAATCAAGGTTGATGGTCGCATTGCCGTCTGTGAAGGGGGTAGGCACCAAAGCTGAATATGCAAACTTTATTTATCTTGCACATTCTCAAACTGATGATCATATCATACATTTAATGTAAAACTGACTTACCTGTGTGCTTGCTGCATTGTTTCAGCTTCTGAAGGTGTTGGACTTGGCCACCCGATCGAGTATATCTGCCTTGATCTGGAGGCACCTAATGTATGCAAATACTGCGGTCTCCGTTATGTTCAAGTTCACCATCACTAAATAGGGAAGATACTGCCGTTTACCGCTGCAGAAGTTTGGAGTTGAGGAGTTTGTGCATGCACATTTGTTTCACAAGTTCTGCTAGTGTACTTTGTACTATGCTTGAGGGCAAAGTATTACCTTTGATGATCATCCTCTTTTCGGATGACTTTTTAATAATCCTGTGTTAACTGTGGGTTGATTTTTCTATAGATGAATTATGCCCCCCCCCCCCCTCCCCCCTTTCAGAGTCGATACAAGCTATATGTGTATTGAAATCCAACTCTGAATATGAAAAGTACGGAATTAATTCTGAGGGCAATTTAATCTCAGAAGTTTTATTTTTCTGGAGATCCATGATCCAAACATTTTCCTTGCTGAGCCAGTTTAATTTATTTCTGGGATCCATGTGCTTCAGTTCGGTACTTTGATTCAGAAATTTTCAAGTCTTCCGGGGAGTTCATTGAGCATTTTATCTGCTTTCTTGGTTGTGTATCCGTTTGCATCTTCATGTTCTTACAAGATCAATATGTTTTTAATGACTTCAGAAGTTCAAATAAATAATAAAATGCATGTACCTGATTCAAGTCATAGTTCAACTTGATTGTGGTCTTGTGGGTAGGATCACTGATGAATTGTATCGAAGTGAGCAAAAAGAAAATGCAAACATTTTTCTGGCCTCTTGGTTATCCATGACGTGAATTTCCGAAACTACCATTTAGAAATGCCCAAGCTTGTCAGTAGAGGGGCAAATCGGCATGACCTGGACGCTGACAAGGACCAAAGTGCAAAAACGGGCATTAACTGAAAATAACTTCTTTCCACTGGCCACACAAAAATTATTAGGCCACTCAGATTCCGGGTCATCCCAGAGGCCAAAGGACGCCAGGATTTATTCACGCAAGTGATTGATCTTCTCCATGCCTCGTAACAACAATCCCTTCGACGAAGAAAATGTCAACCCTACCGCGGTATTCATGGTCACTCAAATTCATATTCTTTCCAATGATCATTTCATTTATAAACATCGATTTTCTATAGTTCAATCTATTCTCTTGGAAGAAGTCATTTGTTGGATGATCTTGCATCAATACCTCTAGATTATGTGAACAATTTGTTCTAAATGCACCAATGTTCCTCTGGCTGGGAACGTTTGGGATTTCTGGTAAATTCTTTTGCATTCTGATCTGGCTGCAAGGAACTATTGATACGTGAATTGAAATTTATCAGAAGCATCTAATGCTAGATCTTGCATTCCTCATGGGTTCTATCTCATCCATGCAAGGCTCATCATATATATTCATGAATTTAGTCAGGGTGTCAATGCAGCAAAATAACATTATCAGTTTATCATTTGCAATGCCTTTCAGAAAGCAGCAGCAACAACAACACCAGCTTCTGTGCCATCCAGGAAATCATGGCTCCCGGCAGGCTTCGGAGGAAGCGGCAAGCATGGCGCAACCATCGACATTCCCCTCGGGGTACATTATTGAATTGTTCAATGTTCTTGCACTGAAAGTCCATGCACACTACATAATCTTGGTGTTCTTACAAGATTAGCATGATGTTTTATCCTTGTCTTATGGTGTTCTGTTGCTTGTAGGATCCTAAGAAGAAGGAGAGGGAGCTGCTGTCATGGGAGCAGGACCTGAAACGGCGGGAACAGGTTCAGTCGAACACCTTTTCATTCCTATTGATCCTATGAGATCACTTCCATAATCAACTAGAATTTTTTAGGTGCCATGTGTTCATTTTAATTGGTATAGAACTCTTTCTCTGTGTTGATTTTGTTAACCAAGTCCTAAAAAGTGTGGGATTTGCTGCAGGATATTAAACGGAGGGAGGATGCAATGAACAGAGGTAGATCTACTATACCATTTGCTTTATGCTTCAGTGTGTTCAGTTTCGTCAGAGTACTGAAGATTCATTTGTTTGCGCAGCTGGTGTCACTGTGGAAGTGAGAAATTGGCCGCAGTTCTATCCCATCATACATCATGATATAGCCAGCGAAATACCAATCCATGCTCAAAAGTTGCAATACACGGCGTTTGCTAGCTGGCTAGGTACTTGACTTTGAACCTATATATCTTTCCCTATTTCTTGAAATCATAGCTGATTTTTTTTTCACCCTGAATTGCCATTCATAGAGTTAATCATTTGTGTTGGTTCTTTTTTCCAGGACTGATTGCCTGTCTCGTTTGGAATCTGTTTGCTGTGTTGGTGGAATCAATTCATACTGATGGTGACCAATATTTCAACGTCCAGTCAATCCTCTTCAGTATATATGTACATTTTTCCTGATAGATTTCTGATTTGCAGACATCGTTATTTTCCTCCTCGCTGTAATCTATGCAATATCCGGGTGTCCTCTTTCATACATACTTTGGTACAGACCTCTGTACCGTGCGATGAGGTTTCTTCAAACTATTTCAAGTTTCAGTCATTATTAAACAGCACTTTATAGATATGCAAATTTTGAACTTGGTTCTCTGCCATCTGTTGTCCAGAACTGACAGCATGGTAACCTTTGGCCAGTTCTTCGTCTTCTACTCGGTAATTTTCTGTGTTTAGTCAAGTTTCATGAATCTCAAATTTAAAATCTTGGAAAATTCTAGAACAGTAAAATTTCTACTAATATATTATCATAGCTTGAATTTTCTCACCTTTTCAATTAGAAAAGTTTTCTCACTCTTCATCTTCTGATCATATAATGGAATTCTATGTACTGAGCATCACAATGGCTTGATATGTGCCAGGTGCATGTTGGATTTTGTGTCATTGCTGCAATTGCTCCTCCAATAATATTTAGGGGAAAAACTCTCACGTGAGTATAATTAGTAAAGTTCTATTTTTTTTCTGAATTTCCTCTGCGATTTCTCACCACCATTTCTTTACTAAATCAGGGGTGTTCTTGTTGCAATAGAAGTTTTAGATGGAGATATATTCGCTGGCGTAAGCTGTCCTGCATTATTTTATTTTTTAATAACATTTTTATCTCAGTTCATGATCCTTTAAGCTAAGTGAAATCCCTTCTGAGAGAACTAATAGTCAGATTTTTTGGAGTACTGCAGGTGCTTTATCTTTTCGGTTTTGCACTGTTTACCTTGGAATCTCTTATAAGCATCTGGGTGCTTGAGGTCATTGCCTATTTCTTCATTTATTTCATCCTTTTCTTGTTTAGCTGCTTATTACAGTTTATCTTTATGAACTCATCTGATTTGGCAAAAATGAAAGTCCTAGCATCTGTTGCATGAATTTTATAAATTCCTCACTCAATTACTGCATCAGATAAGTTTTTGCTGTATTATCATTTTTTTTTGTTTGTATGAGTATTGCTCTCCGCATCTACCGCGCGGTACTGCAACTGTATACTAAACTGGTGGTATCATGATCCTGATCCCTCTCTCTTTTTTGTAACTCTTTTTGCAGAGAGTGTACATGTATTTCAGAGGGCATAGGTGAAGACTGGCAATGAGATAATGAAGTCATTCAGAAAAGTAGTTTATCTGAGAGCAATATCAGGGTGACAGGGTGTAAAACAGAAAGTTCAAGATTAGAAAATAATGAATTCGCTGTGCCTGGTTATTTTTTTTAGAAGATATTTTTTTTATAAGGCTGTGTCTAGTTATTGTTGTGTTCAGATCTATTGCTATGTTTGTATGGTAGTGTTAGTCCCCCCTCAAAAATCAGTTGCAGAGTTTTAGAAAGGAAATGCTATGATCAGATGTTAATCCTTTGGTCAGGATAGTATGTGTGTTCCACCATTTGACATCCCCAAGTTAATAGTTGTATCTGTGTTTATGTTTCCAATCTATTTCAGATTTATCAGTATACTGTGTTAAGGGTATTATAGTCATTGTACTAATCTAGTATTTGGGTGCTCTCATGTACTACATATACCCCATTTGGGGCTGTTCAATAGAACTGATTATCCATCCATTCCTCCTCTCACTCGTAACACTATGGAGGCAAGTTTAACCCTTAAGACAAACATGCATCCTTCTAATGTTTAAGTTACAAACTTTCTCAGTTGACTCTAAGTCCTGTTTTGATCCAAGGAATGGTGCTCATCTGAAAATTTCGAAATATGCTCTAACATATCAACAGATGAGCGAATTTTGCAGTATCTACTCCTAGCTAGGACCACAAAAAATGGAGTCTCAGCAATACGCGGTACCCATAAATTTATCATTATGTCCCAATGGACGATAAATTAAACAAGAAGAGATACATGAGCAATATTCAGTTCATTTGGCGGTGTATCTCATAGGTCAGCACATACTCAGAAGAAAAGGGTCAGATTCTTCGCATCTTTAGTTCTATGGAAATAATAACAGCACCTAGCAGGTGCCAGATGCAGATGCTCAATCAAGGAACAACAACTGATTGCATACAGAAATACGATTATTCTTAACATTACGTAATCTCCTGGTACAACTAAACAATGATTCCTGATGTCCTACAAGAACATGCTATTCAATCTCATACTGTTACACAAACTGTGGGAATATGATCTCCAGTTCTGCTTTTGTCTAGTTTGATTTGGATATTACAGAACATTACGAGTCGGAGTCCTCTCCAGAAAGGTTTGACTCTGACCTGCCTTGCCTCTTCAATCCCTCCTGAATTCGATCTTTAATGGCGGTTTCCTGTCGAAGGAACGAAACCAAACCAAATGCAGTTTGTGGTCACAAATTACTTCTAGAAATGATAGGTTACTAGAATATTCCTTATAACTTGTTTACCATCATGTGACAACCTTCCTCAAACTTCTCAAGAAACCCAACAATCCAACGGTCTGCATTCTCCATCCACTCCACAGGGTTGGTTCCAGCTATCTTTGCCGCACTGTGAAACTGCGTGTGCAGCACATTTGATATCAGAGTTTTACGAATCATGTGAAGGTCTGTCTCAAAATAGTTGCAAAGCAACTTGATCACCTTCTCTTGATGCTCCTTCACCTTCTCCCTTAGCTTGCTAATCCCCATGTTGACTCTCAGTTGCTTCTCCTGATCAAATCACAACAAAATGACACAATTGAGAGGCTATTCTCATTCTCCTGTCTTCGGGAGAAATTCCTGTGGACGAACAAATCACCTTAACATAGCTGACGCCAAGGTCTTTACGGCTGTACCCCCGGGTCAGATTCCGCATAATGTACTGGTTGTAGTCCTTCAAGATCCTCATGATGATGTCCGATGTCGAGATGCCCTCGGTGCGCTTTGTCTCCTTGAACTTCCCAATAGCTTTCACCTGCATAGACACAATCATCAGGCATTCCCTCACCTGATTATCAGAATTCATAGATGCCTAAATGACAAAACGGGGAGATTCAAAGGTCCTAACAAATTCATAGACATCATTGGCAGCTCCACTCGTGTCAGCATATCTGAAACAGTCAGATTGCGTTAGTCACCTCTCCTTTGATCATTTGGCAAAACTTTGTTGCATCAACACACACTTACGGGAGCGCGTCGTGAGCGACATAGTCGATGTTGTGCTTGTCGATGAACTCCTGGTTGATCACCCACGGAGCATCCGGTATAACCTCGTCAACCCACCTTTGGAATTCAATACAGGTAACCAAAATACAGGTAACTAGAATATTCCTGAAAAATGGGCAAATCTTTTGCATATTCAAGAAAAAAAAATACAGGTACCCAAAATAGTCAGAGAGAACCCCCATCAGTTTCGGTGGCAGTGCCACCACTGAAACCCTGAAAAATGGGGAGGTGGAAGCTTACTTGCAATGCCGAAGCGATTCATAGCGCTCATCCTCGGTCATGACGGTCTTTCCTTTGTACATGTGGGTGATCTCATCACTGCAGCAACCTACCAGCAAGTAGGTGTTGGGAAATCTGCCGAGAGAAATTTAGCAGAATTCAAGTTTAAAAACTGATATCAGAATATATGAATTTCCGGACTTTTCATCATTTCTTTTTTTTAATGAACTTTTCATCATTTCTTCTAACTAATCACCTATACGATTCATATCGCTAAATAATCAACAAGCAGTCTGCCAATCTTTTCAAGACAATTAATGGCAGTTGGCAGCTGCATGTTCGACCACTTCCACACGGATTTTCTTTTTGATGTTCAAATTAATGAGTAAACGAAAATAAAAACAATCTGAACGACTTTACAGGATCTCTGAATAATCCAGTTGCGAGGTAAGCACAAAATCTGGAACAAGGCAAAATAAGACGGGAAAATTAAAGATCGAATGGATGACGAGGCGCTCACGACTTCTTAGCCTGTTCGAGCGCGCGCGCATGGCCGAAGTGGAAGAGATCGTAGATGCCGTCGGCGTACACCCTGAGAGGCCGCGCGTCGGAGCTCACAGATGGCGAGGTCTCCGCCACAGCCTCTATCGCCGGCTGCTGCTGCGGCGCCGGCGCCTGTGGCGAAGACATGGGATCGTACCAAACCGTCTGCGCCGCCGCCGGCGGCGGCGTCGCCGTCGCCTCCGGGACGGCCGCGTCCTCCGCTGGCTTCATCGGCACCACTGGATCCTGGTCCGTGGCGACGAAAAAAAAAGCGGCAACGGTTTTGGTGGACGCGGGAAAATAACGACCGGCAAAAGGGGAAAAAAAGTGACGGTTGGTAGATTGCAGGAACGCTGTGGGTCCCACAATTCGCACAATTCGAGGGAGGCCGTTGCTATTTACGGAACGGCAAATGCTCGGTTGTATGTACATATAATAGTATGATTTACTTTATTTTGTGAAATTTCTTATTCGCAAAACGCGTATACGATTGAATTTGCTTGAAAAATCTTTGCATTTCCAAGAAGTTTGATAGTTTTTTTTGTTCGGAAACTAATTATTCTCCTTCCTGTTATGCTCTAAACTAGGGTATGGTGGTTAGGCATCACCGCATCAGTGCTGTTTGCTCCTTTTTAGCAACAAAATTGGAAGGCTGCCCTGTCAGGGCTGCCTTATGATGAACTGAATGGGTTAAGAGTCTGGACACCGTGATTTTTTTTTTTGAAGGTCAACAGCGGAGGCGTTCCCCACCTGATTTCATTATTGGCCCAAAACGGCCCGCTATAAAGTTTTACAAGTCATGTTTACATGGAGCATCACTCAGACGGTGATGACAATTGAATTTGGAGGAAAGGGGTTAGATGGTGCACTTTGCAACACCTGACACCATTGATCAACAATGGGCCTTTTTTTTTCTTGGAAACCTGAACCTCCACTGCTCGGCCGCTGCCTTTCATGCAGAAAGAACTTGTGAGATGTTGTGCCTTTCATTCCTGAAAACCGCTGCATTCCTTGTCTTCCATAGTTGCCAACAGGAAAGGGCGATGAACGCCGAGAACTCTTCTTTGGGAATGTCTCTCGGAGGGTTTATGTTTGGCATTCCAATCTTCTCCCAGAACTGGGCGCCGATAACACATCCGAATACAATGTGTTCTGGAGTTTCGTCCTCCGCACTGCAGACTTCGCAGATGGTGTCCGGAGCACATGTTTCCGATATAGGACGGTTCCGCACTGAATCCGTCACTGCATGAGGAGCCACATGAACATCTGTAGGCGTGGTGGAGCCGAGTTGGACCAGACGAACTTGGCCCTTACATCTGCCGGCTGACCCCTAGCCTTTAACAGTTGGTAGATGGCGCCACTGTCTAAGCCGGACACATGTTTGCTGAATGGTGGTGATCTTGTGTCAGGATCCTCTGTCAGTTCAGTTTCAGCAATGATCCCTTGCACATACTGCAGCTGCTGTGTCGCAGTGGGTGATAGTCTGGGCACCAAGCAATCAAGCAAGCCTGACTGTATTACCTCCTGAACCGTAGCCTCCTTCTTAGTGCAGTGACTGAAAAGCGCCGGGCAGATGTCCGCTAGTGCTTCATCATTGGCCCATACATCCATCCAGAAGGAACAATTCGCACCGTTGCCGAGCTGGACCGAGGTGATCGCTTGGTACAATGGAAGGAGAGATCTCAGCGCCTCCCAGTGCTCCCCATGAATATCGCCTTTCAGAGTGGAGATGCAGGCCCTGCCCTGTACCCACTGCGCCCAGGCAGAGGATTGGGGGCAGTGCAGCTTGTGAATTAGTTTGAGCAGGAGGCATATGTTCTGTGTTCCCATGTCCTTGATCCCCAGCCCGCCGTGATCCTTTGGAGCGCACACCTGAACCCAAGCAACCAAACAGCTCGCCGGCGACGACTTTCCCGTTTTATCGCCAGACCACAAGAAGGCGCGTCTCTTCTTGTCCATAAGATGAATGACCGACGGTGGCAGTTGCAGGGAGCTCATGAAGTACACAAGCTGGCTATCTAGGACTGAGTTAACAAGCACAGCTCTGCCCATCAAGTTCAGAAGGTTAGCTTGCCAGCCGCTGAGATACCTGTCCGTCTTTTTAATGTTTGGGGTGTAAGCGGACAACGGAAGGTTGTTGACCGAAAGAGGTAGGCCCAAGTAAGGCTGCGGAAAACCCTCCCTCTTGCAGCCAATGGCATCGACACATTGAGCAACCGTCTGCTCATCCATGTGGATGGGCACGAGAGTGCTCTTAGCAAAGTTGATATGCAAACCGGAAATGGAGGCAAACTGATCCAGTAATCTTTTGAGTGCAGACGCTCCTCTCAGATTTCCTTTGAGGACTATGAGTGTATCGTCGGCGTACTGGAGAACAGCACAAGGCAAACCTTCTTCGGTTGGGTGTTGGATGTCACCGCAACTCCTGATCATGCACTGCAGTGTTTCAGCAACTAGAAGGAACAGGTAAGGGGAGATCGGGTCGCCTTGCCGCAGACCCCGCTTGCAAGTGATTCAAGGACCCGGGCATCCGTTGACAAGGACCGCGGATTTGGAGGTTTTGAGAATGGCCTCCATCCAACCGATCCACAGCTCATTGAAACCCCTTGCTCTCATCACCCTGAAAAGACCGGCCCAGCTGACCATGTCGAATGCCTTAGCAAAATCCAGTTTGAGCACCAGCGCTGGCTTCTTCCTTTGGGAGAATTGGTTCGGTAGCATCAAAAGATCATGAGAATCAAAAAATACCACTGAAAAAGTTCCGTCACGTGAAATACCATCAAAAGATGTAAGCGTTACCCGAAATTAGCATTCCGTCGTGTTCAGTTACTTTTGAGGCTAACGGCCGTCATCGCCACCCGCACGAGCATGCGCTGTGACTCCTTCCTCCTCCGTCCATCTGCTATCCCCACGGCCCACGCTCGCCAGCTGCGAGCAGCGTTGCCTCACCATGCCGCCGTCCGCACGTCCGCGAGCAACGTCGCCTCACCGCGCCGCGCCGCCATCCGCATACCGTCCGCGAGGAGCTGGGGGTCGCTGGAGTCGAGGACGCGAAAACGGACTTGCACTTGACACTAGAGTTCATGGGCGACGCCCGCAGTAGGAGGTTGCTCAAGTTGGCGCCGTCCACGAGCGCGAGCTGCTTGGCGCTCACGTTTGGAACTGTTGTCTAGCCGCTAGCCTGTTTTAGTGCCGATTGAAGTTGCCGCCGCCCAAGCTCACCAGCCGGAGGCCATGGCAGAAGGCAACACGCCAACGCCGCAGCAGCCCCATCTCCGTCGCCCAGGATCACGTTGGCTGGTGCGGCGCAAGGAAGGCAGGCGCTGAGCGCGGCCACAGAGTTGCTGTCGCGCGTGCCAGTATGAGTGCACGACCCCTACGGCACCGCAGCTGCGCTGCCAGCCTGCCGCGCCACGCGCAACTTCGACATCGGCCGCGACACCGCGCACGTGTACTGGCTGCTCCTTCTCCTTGCGCTTTGTTCTTGTTCCTGCCTCCTCCATCAGCGCACCAATGCAAAGCCACCGCGTCGCCGCCATCATGAGCCCATCCGGCGTCTTCGCGTTCGGCTTCCGTACGGCCAACATTTTTGTTTCCCTCAGGAGCCTAAGTCCATCCGCGACGACGAGGCGGCTGTCGGCTTGTCGCCGTCGCCGGAGGACAGGAAGGCCATGATTGATAGGGGCAGAAAGCAGAGAGAAATTTCTATATCTGACACTTAGGCCTTGATCCCGGTCACCCTGGAGCCGGCCGCCAACAACTTCAGCAAATGGTGCGGCCTGTTCCTCGTGGTGCTTGGCAAAAGTACGCCCTGACTCCCCATGTTCTATCCGATGAAGCTCTGTCGGACCGCCGTGTCTGGGTCCATATGGACTGCACGGTGTTGACGTGGTGGATCTACGACACCGTCTCCAACGACCTGCTCTAATCCTTGATGCTGCATCAGTTCAACGCTCGTGGCGCCTGGAGGTTCCTTGAGGACGAGTTCCTCAACCACAGCCGTTCTTCATCGCCGCCCTGGGGTGCATCAGGCCGGCCACGAGCCACGACATGGTCGCGAACTGCGTGGCCTCGTGCACCATGAGCAGCAGCACCGGCAGCGCGTCCCTCGCCCGCTGCTGCGCCGCGCCGGATGCGAGGTCAGCCGGGACGCGCGCGGCGAGCGCGTTGACGGCCTCCGTCATCTGCTGCGGGCCGAGGGCGACGCTGGCGAGGCGGTCCGAGTCGCTGAGCAGGTCGCGTTAGGAGCCGCCGAAGCCCAAGTAGGTGGCGCCCGGGATGAGGCCACGGGTGAGCTCCCACCACGTGCCGTCGCGGCTCCGAAAGCCCTCCAGGTAGAGGTTGTCGGCGCGCGTGGCCAGCGTGAGCGCGCCGGCCTGGGTCGTGAGCACGACGTGGAACCAGCGGCGTGGCGGGTGCTGACCAGCCTCCACCGGCTGGAGGACGGGGCGGTTGCGGGAGAAGTGCCTCGGGTTGCCTAGCCTGTGCCGCATGGACGGAGGAGGAAGAAGGGCGCATCACAGCGCATGCTTGTGCGGGTGGAGATGACGGCCGTTACCCCAAAATTGACTGAACGTGACGGAATGCTAATTTCGGTTAACGCTTACATCTTTCTATGGTATTTCACGTGACGGAGTTTTTCCAGTGGTATTTTCCGATTCTCATAATCTTTTGATGCTACATAACCAATTCTCCCTCTTCCTTTTGTGGCATACCTGAACCAATTCGAGGGCATATACGAAAGTGTCGTAGATTGACCTTCCTGATAAAGCCCGTCTGGTTTATGTAATGAGGTTCGGGATTTCATCTTGCAGTCGGTTAGTAAGACTATCTCCAACAACATCACCCAAAATACGAGACCCATTTTATGTTTGGGTAACGCTACAGACAAAGAGTTTAATAACTATTTTGGTCTTCTCCAGCAACAGGACCCAAAAGAGAACCCTTTCTGCAAATGAGTCTCTAGGAGAAAGGATACTCATATTTGGGGGTTGTGTCTCTGCTGTAACACAAAATGGATTTCGCATATAGGTATTCTATTGAAGGCTGATACAGTACCATTCATGACCTATTTTGGGTTTGGGTCTCCGTATGGGTCATGCATTGGAGACGGTCTAAGCACCTTGGTCAGGATCTTGAGTGTGCAATTTTGCAGGCATATTGGTCTGAAAGCATCCACATCCACTGCGCCCGGCTTCTTCGGAATGAGGACCATGTGGGATCTGTTGATGCGCTCAAGCTGTGCATCTCCCCGGTGAAAGGCCACCATGAAATGCACGATCTGCACGCGTACAGTGATTTAATTCAGACTCGTATTATTGTTGCTGTGAAATGTATATTTCCACTGCAAAAGAAAAGAGGATTTGGAAAATGTTTCAGGTTCCTGCCCTTTTTCAATGAATGCTCAAAAGCATTTGGCATTTTTACTAATGCACCTGGGGTCTGGGGCTACAAAGCATGATTATTTCAGAAAATTCAGTCTTTTTCACGTAATACCATGATTGTAACCTTCATCGTTGTGCAACGCTGATATCAGGTTGTTTTTATTTACATCAATAAACATAATTCATAGGAAAAGGATATGGACAGCCCTAACACTCAATGAAGACACAAAGACAACATTCTTGTATTACACCTATGGTCTTCAACATCACTATTTTTCCAATAAGGGAGAAGATCAGAAAATAGCACAGGAAAATTAACTAAACATACAAGCCAGCTGAAGAAAGAGAAGAACATCTGAATTAGTCTGCAATTCTGCATTGCATGGGTAAGTAATCTTCTTTCAAAAGTCTGCTCACTGCTGCTGATGTTGACCTCCAAGAACCTTCCTAATGCTGTGCCGCTGCTCTGACGACAACCTCTTAGGAAAATTGACATCGAACTTGATCCTCAGGTTGCCTCTTCTCCCGTTCTCCTTGACGATAGGCATCCCTTCCTTTGCAATCACAAGCTCATAACCAGGTGTCACCACATCTGTGAGCTTAATCACCAGGTCACGCCCGTCTAGGGTCTTCAGATTGACCGTAGTTCCTGCCAATGCATCCACCAAATCAATCTTCCGGTGGACCAGGAGATCGTTGCTTTCCCTTGTGTACAGATCATGGGGCTTCTCATCGATAACAAAGACGAGATCAGCAGGGAGCTGGTTTGGCTGCTCGTTGCCCTTGTCGGGGAATGTGATCTTAGTTCCCTTCTTCCAGCCAGGCTTTATATCGATTGTTAAAATCTCCGATTCGGTCCCTAGTTGCCTGTTTAAAACCCAGCAGTAAGAGAACTGAGGTAAGACTGTTAATCTGTTCAGATTAGCATTTTTTAGTTATTTATGACCTGAAAATTGAAATACATTATCCTTGTAACTACAAACAAGGGTGTGCTTTCGTAGGTGAAACACGTCTAGTTTCTAATTGTAAATAAAGCTGAGTAGTCTCAAATGTGAAAGATGATGCAAAGCAAGAACCCAGCTACAAAAAATGCTTACCCATTCGGCTTCACAACGTTCCTGGATATCTTCATCTTGCGTGTTGAACCTGCGTATAACTCTTCAAGTGAGCAGGGCAGTTTGGTTTCCACAGGCGGCGGCTTCCGAGCCTGACTCGAACTGGTGCCAACCGATTCATTGTATGATCTGAACTTGTTCTCATTCCCACCGAACCCACCGAAAGTGCCAGCACCTTCTGTCTGGAACCTCATTGACTTCGCTCGCCCCATGTTCTCGAAAGGCTTGCTGCCGCCAAAGAACTCAGCAAACACGTCTTCAGCATTGCGAGGATTGAAACGTTGCTTGGCAGCCCCATTCGTTGATGTGGAACCACCACCATCTGCGGAGGCCTTCAGACCTTCTTCACCATATTGATCATATATCGCCCTCTTCTGGGGATCACTCAAAACCTGAAAGGAGCAGAAATGACCAGCCATAGAATTAGAAATTACACACAATGTTATCACTCGAGGCAGGATCGACCACTCGATCAGGATAGCACAGATCAACATATTGAAAACCGACATAACACACAGGTCGACATGAATCTCCGTGATATATCCGGTTCGCAAACAAAACAAGGTTCGCAAACAAAACAACCACTATTAATCTGTACTAGTCAAAATGGACTTTCTCTGTAACAAGCACATGAAAATATATCCAAACTGTGCTTGCAATTCAGAGGTATACCAGTAGCAACTACTACCAAATACTCCAAAGTGTAATCAGGCCTGCGCCGCAAAAGCTAAGCTAGGAGGCGCTGCAGTTGCATCCAACGTAACTGCAAAGTAAAAAAAAATGTCGCGCTGCAAATTCCATACCTCGTAGGCCTCGGAGATCTTCTTGAATTTGGCCTCGGCTTCCTTCTTGACGTCGCCAGGGTTCTTGTCGGGGTGCCACTTCATGGCCAGCCGGCGGTATGACTTCTTGAGGTCCTCCTCCGTGGCGCTCCGGTTCACCTTGAGCACATTGTAGTAGTCCGTCCCCATCTCCAACGCTCATGCCAAGAACAGCAAGAGCAACAACAGAACACAAGAGCAGCAACAGAACAACCACCACCTCCCAAATCCCAACGCAATCAAATCCCTTCCTGGATTCACGCGAACCGCTGCCGCCTCCTTCACGACGACTTCCCCCTCCGCCGATCCCCAATCCGAATTCCCCAAGAACCGCGTCAGATCAACAATGCGATAGGGACAAGAGGAAAAGCCGACTCCTTTGACCCTGCCTGCCGACCACTCCCCACACAGGGCAGGAAGAGCGAAAAGCCTTGCGCGCACTCTCAAACCGCGGCACCAGCGGCGGCGGCAACTAATTCAGCGCGGCCGCGTCACACCAAGACGCCGCCTTTCGCCGTGCTCCTGGGCCAATCCGGGCCAATCAAGCTGAGACACCGACCGCGGCGCGCGCGAATACGCGGAGGCGGCAACTTGGCATAAAGCGGTGTGGGAATGGGTCTTCGCGGAAGGGGCCAGGGCAAGGCGGCGACGACAATCCGGTGCCGGAGGATGGAGATGGCCGGGGGAAGGAGACAACGGGGGGAGATCTTGGGAGGCGAAGGACGCGGCCGGAAGGGACGTAGACGACAGGCAGAAGGAACAGGGGAGACGCGCTATTATTGGCCCAAATCCGGCTTCCGTTTGCAAAAATAGCTACGCGCCATCGGGGAAACGTATCCCGGGGCGTCCCCGCTAGGACCGACATGTGGGCCCCACGAGACCCACCTGGCTCCTGGGTTTGTTTTGTGTGCGTATTTGAGCATTTCTGGATGATGCTTGCTCACAGACAAGCGACATGTTCGTTTGGCTGGTTCGTATCGTTGCTGGTTCGTTTATGTGAGAGAGAAGTACCGCTGGCTGGTTCTGATGAACAGTGTTTTTGTGAGGAGGCTGGCCAGCCAGCCCAGCGATCACGCTGAAGGACATGCAATAGTCAGTGTTTGAAGGGATTCTCTATGGCAGTTTTTGACTAAAAATGCTTTCCCCGTGTCTCATTTTTAGAATGTGTTGATATGAATTTCTTCTTATTTAGTGTCCTTATTAGATAGCAAAAATAGGGCTTCTAGTGTGGCTGGTAGGCAACAATTGTTACCCTTCCAAACTAAGGGTTTGTTGAATATACAAGAGTTAATTACTAGTTAGCTGGCAAAATTAGCCCCAGTGCATCCAAAGAGAGGACTAACAGGTGGGCTAATTTTTTAACCAAGTCTTCAACTAGTTGTTAGCCAATTAGTTAGCCAACCATAACTAACTTGGACAAATTTTTAGCCCTAACTAATAACTAGCCATGTGTATCCAAACAAGCCCTAAATAGGTAAGATAAGTGCAATGATGTCTTTAGTACTCCTATGGACAAAACTTAGTTAGCAATAATGTGCTTGCATGGAATCGTTAACAACAGTCAATTCTTCTCTACCTGTTCATGCATCAAATACTCTAGTAGTTTGATTCAATATGGTTTGCTTCCATGACATCTTAAGGTTTGCTTTTCACTGCCACCGGGAAACCCTAACACCATAATGAAAAACAGAAAAGGTTTTAGGGCCCATTTGGCCAGGCTCTTTTGGGCTCGGGCTCCTCACTACTGTACCAGATCAGGAGCTATAAATCGTGGCTTCTTCTGACTCCACATTCATTTCATGAAGACAGAGAAAGATAACTCATGTGAACAATGCTCTACCGTGCTGGTTTAGGAGGAGCCGGATCTACAAGAAGTACTCGCGTCAAACAAGCTCTTACTAGAAGAGTAGGTCATTGTTTCGAGAGGAAGACTAGCCATCATTAGCATAGCCATGAATAATTATAAATTACCCATTCTTCATCGCTACAAATGATAGAATTCGAATTGTGGTATACATTATCGAGATTACATCGGTAGATGACATTGCAAGTAGTGGGTAGACAAAGGGAGTGGAGGTAGCAAGAGGGATCGGAGCAAGAATAAAGCCTAGCAAGTTGAGGGAGGCACGATTAGGATCTCTGCACGTTCCTGCCCGTACAGAAAACGAGCAAGCAGACATGCTCGATCTTTCGCTGCTTTGTCTCCTTTGCAAGCTGGAGCGTTGGGGAGTTTGGGATCACGACACCTCTCTTCTCTCTTCTCCTTATTATTTATAGTACTATATGCTAGTTGACGCCCTCTCCCTCTTTGTTAGAACCTAGAAGGCTCTGTCACCTGTGTGGCATGATCGATCTCCGGCCGGCCTTTTAGGACTCCGTTTATGCAAATTTGTTTAGAGCGTGTTTAGTAACACAAGGGTTGAAAAACATGTGTACATGAATATAAGAAACAACTGAATAATAATACTAGTATATCTCTGGTGTAGTAGAACAAGTCCAAGTATGTTTTTGTGTTCTAACCGCCGTACAACTTGTATATAGGAAAAGGAGTTGAGATGGGTCGTTATATACGGTATTCCTACCATTGACAATTTTTGAGCTAGTATTATACATTACTATTGTCGGCAGTAGGTTGACTGTGTAAACGTGTAGTAAAATAAAGCTTCGAAAAACATCCCATAGATGCTTCTTGGTATCTATTAACTTGTCATTTGTTTTAGTAGTCACCTATTATAAACCTATATCTCCTAACATTACTTTACTAGGTTGTCATTCCTAGTGATGATGTCAGAGATGCTTGTTGGTACTACATAGTATTACTACTAGAATAATACTAAGCAGTTCTTTATCATTTTATGTGATTAGAAAAAATATATAAATATATGAATGAAAATGATCTATAAGGGTACAGATAATATACCATTATAGCACTTCACCTGAGAGTATTCCAGGTATCGTTATTTATATTTTTATCACAGGAAAGGTCTAGCATGGACATGTATTGATAACTTATACTATTGATGGAGAAGTAAACCATAACCAATATTCTACTCATAACAGGGGTAAGTCATAGGATAAGATATATATATGATAAGTATTGATCAATGATAATGATAAATCACTCATAGTACTCCTTTCTATGGCATTAGCATGATTAGGTACAATATTAGAGGAATAATTTCTAAGTCATTCTTAATTACAAGTCAAAGCATATATTGAGTAGTGCAATTATACCTAGTAGTCATTGTTAAGACCATCGTCATATCTACACATAAGGGATATTACTAAGGAAGATTAAGAACAGAGCTTGTCTTCCTTCGTAACCGCATCCTATGTGCATACCTATATTCGGGGAGTGGACTACAAAGAACTCAACGGGAGTGTCACATCCGCGATCTACCACATGACCTGAAATATAGGGTGAATCCGCAGATAAACAACGTATAAGCACCACGCTTACACAATGTCGACCACCCACCCATGGATCCTTAGAGTGAGCGCTATACGAACTTATGCATGAACATGATGATAATCCAACTATACTAAGCATATAATCAAAGTAGACGATAAACATTATAATGAAGAACATAAATGAGATGAATATTAACATTGTTAAAACAATTGTAGCAAGCATATAAAAGTAATGGAGAAACAAAAGAGAGGGGGTACAAAGATTATACCAAACCACGCTCTTGACACGATCGGAAATCCAAGCGAAGCCTACTTGCCTCCCTCTAGACCTAGCCTAACTAGCTATGCCCAAGAATTGATGGAGCTCTGAGGATGATTAGAGTTTTTGTTTTCTCAAATGACTTCTTAATCTCCTCAGGTGGGTGGCAGGGGCTGATATATATAGGCCGGAGTGTCCATCGTGAGCCCTTGGATCAAACCGACTTAAAGAACAGCGTAGATACAACCTAGGAGACGGTGGAGAACCGACATTCGAATGAGGGACTGACATGTGGGCCCAGGAGGGAGGGCGGCCTACAGGCCCCACCTGGTAGCCACTCGGGCTCCGCCTCGGTGTGGAGTCCTCTCGAGTCTTCTAGAGCCTTCTGGTGTCCGTTTCGCTGCGGATAAGCGCGATTAATTCCGACTTGTAGGTCCACCTTGACGGTTTTCTGGATAAACCCTGCAGAAGATATAGATTCACCAAAACTCATGGAACTTATTAGTTTAAACCCCTAGACCTTCGTTGGTGATTATATTTATGCCCTTATGCCTGTTATATTGACGATTTAACTACCGTCAACAATGCTCCAACCAGATTCGTAGAAAACTAATAGGCTGTATATCAATTATTACTGTTATGTACACAGACTTGAGATACGTAGGGTTGTCTTGGACGTTCGATATATGAAATTCAAGGTCACATATAATAGCATAAATAGTAGAAACTAATTGTTGCATGTGGTAGTCTTATTACAACCTAGACATAAATTCCTTGCTTTTATGGAGTAGTCATGGCACTACTGTAGACGGGCTCTTTGCCGATTGCTTAGGGCACTCGGCAAAGCCCCTATTGCACTCGGCAAAGGCTTTGCCGAGTGCCGTAATCGGCAAAGAGCAGTCGGCAAAGAACCTATCGGCAAAGGTTTCTTTATCGAGTGCCACATATCGGGCACTCGGTAAAGCCTTTGCCGAGTGTCACGTCAGCACTCGGCAAAAAAAATCCGACGTCAACTCTGACGGCCTCCTTGCCGAGTGCCACCTCAGCGGCACTCGACAAAGAATTTTTCCTTTTTTTGAAAATTCTTTACCGAGTGCCATACTCTTGCACTCGGCAAAGAAATTTTTTCTTTTAAAAAAAAATCTTTGTCGAGTGCCATGGCTCTGGCACTCGGCAAAGCTAGGAAATTGAGTCTCTACTTCCCAGCTTTGTCGAGTGCCATGGTCACGGCACTCGGCAAAGCCCTCTTTGCCGAGTGTGGCACTCGGTAAAGAGGGGGAAATGCTAATTTTTTTTGGTTTTTTGCTTTCCATCAGCACAAAACAAAGAAATCACATATATATCAACACACAGCATAGGATATATCACATACACATCCATATTCCATCACATACACATCCATAACCCATCACATACACATCCACCATCCATAATACATCACATACAAATCCATTGTCCATAATCCATCACATACATTCGCATCATCCATGACAATATCCATCACAATATATATATGTCTCTAGTAGTAGTCCAACATAAGGCTAAGTCTAACACAAGTTCATGCAACATAAAAAGAAACAAATAAATGGTACCTACTGCCAGCCTCCCCACCCAGAGTGTGAACTGCCACCTTGAGGAGGGCCAGTTGGCCACTCGGCCTATGGAGAAGGGCCACCTTGAGGAGTCGGGTTCGAACCCGCCGACTGTGGCTGCACAAAGGAGAAGCGAATTCATGGGTATCTACAGGAGGGCCGCACAAGCTAAAGGAATAAACAACCATATATACTCATCGGAGTCCCTACAGGAGGAGGAGGAGCCACAACTGGAGCGAACAGCGACTGGGGCACGACCACATCTAGCAAGGCCTGAAGGCTCGCCATGAAGCTGAACATGTCCTGTAGCCTCTGCGCCTTGGCCGCCCTCTGGGCTTATATAGCCTCCATCTCGAGCCGATGGGCCTCCGCCTAGGCCGCCTGCTGGGCTTCCAACCTCCGCAAGTCGGCCTGCAACATTCCACCCGCAATGTTTAAATAATGCACAGGCAAGGTAGATGTGTAAAAGCAATGAACGACGAATAAAACAGTACTAACCTAAAAATTTCGGCAGCACCTCTCCTGCACGGGGAGGTTTCCAAAACCTGCAAGAAACGTAGGCGCGATGGCCAACAACCACATATATACCAAATATAGGCACGAAGGCCAACAAACATATATATACCAAGATAAGCCATGTACTTTAGTTCTCTTTTCATGCAGATGAAAGTATCGAAGTAGTACAACAAGTACTACTACCACTACAACTACTACTACTAACACTACTACTATCACTACTTACTACTAACAATACTACTAACACTACTAACTACTAACTACTACTACTTACTAACTACTACTAACACTACTAAGTACTACTACTAACTACTACAGGTGTAGGGCATACCTTCGCGACGAGAATGGCAACAACGAGGGTCGGCGACGACAGCGGGGACGACCGCAGCGGCGTGAGGGTCGACGGGCCTAGGCCGGCACCTTCCTTCTCCTCCTCTCTTCTCCCCTCCTCCTTTCTTCTCCCCTTCCCCTTTCTTCTCCCCTGCCTCCTCCTCCTCTCTTCTGCAGTGACCGCCGACGGGGGCAGTGGCCGCCAAAGGGGGAGGTGGCCGCCAAGGGTGCCAGCGCAGGCGGTGGAGGCTGGGCGGGGGCGACGGCCGCGCGAGGACCCGGCGCGGGAAGGCGGACGGGGATGGGCCGCGTGGGCCGCCGTGCGAGGCGCTGGCGTGGGGAGGTAGATGGAGATGGGCGCCGCGGGGGCCCGCGCGGGGAGGCGCGGTGGCTGGGGCGGAGGCACGGACCGGCGATGTGCGGCGGCGGCTGAGGGAGAGAGAGGTGAGAGGGAGAGAGAAATGAGAGAGAGAGAGAGAGCGCGCGTCGGCCGGGCGCGGGTGAAGGAATAAGAGCTGCTTTGCCGAGTGCCAGATCGGCGGCACCCGACAAAGTCAATTTTCTTCGCCGAGTGTCGTGATCTGGCACTCGACGAAAAATTCAGCAGCTCTTTGCCGAGTGCCAGCTGGGCGGCACTCGACAAATTTTTTTTTTTTTGGTTTTTTTTTCCACCAATTTTTTTGAAGGTTTAATACACTACCACAAACAACATGTTTAAATTTGGGACATTTTCATTGCCTTTTGGCATATTTCTATAGTTTATTTTGTTTTGTTGAATTTTTTTAGAAAATGTAAGTTTGAACTGCAGGTGCATCGAATAATGGATTACATTCGTTCAAAAAATGTTATCCTTGTTTCTTAGTGTAAATTTAGGCTAAATCCATGAACTATCTCGAAATTTCGATCAACGTGCTCATAGGGCAACGCCGCCAACTTGCGTGGGAGTAGTTTTTTGTGAGATGTCCTGGTTTGTGAGCATCGTACGTGACAACGTGCTCAAAACTTTTTAAAAAATTTTCCACGGCATACGCATACGATACGGCGACAACTCGACAGGTTTCATGATTTTTGGAATTCGTTCGCATTTTATACAATTAAAAATCGCTCCCACGCAAGTTGGCGGCGTTGCCCCATGAGCACGTTGATCGAAATTTCAAGACAGTTCATGGATTTAGCCTAAATTTACACTAAGAAACAAGGATAACATTTTTTGAACGAATATAATCCATTATTCGATGCACCTGCAGTTCAAACTTACATTTTCTAAAAAAATTCAACAAAACAAAATAAACTATAGAAATATGCCAAAAGACAATGAAAATGTCCCAAATTTAAACATGTTGTTTGTGGTAGTGTACTAAAGCTTCAAAAAAAATTGGTGGCAAAAAACCAAAAAAATATATATTTTGCCGAGTGCCAAAAGGGGGCACTCGACAAAGAGGACGCCGATGGATGCCATTAGGCCCCTACCAATCTTTACCGAGTGTCTGCCTTTGCCGAGTGCCACAGCATTTGCCGAGTGCAGGTCTTTGTCGAGTGCCATATTTTACCGAGTGCGGCGCTCGGCAAGGCAGGTCTTTGCCGAGTGCCCGAAATTTGGCACTCGGCAAAGATTTTTGCACTCGGCAAATCACGTGTTTCCCGTAGTGTGGAAAATGATTATGCATCTAATGAAATGTGTGCATGTATCCTAAACATTATCCCCACCTATATGGATGTCACCGCTCACATAAAGTGTGACGAGCAAAATTGAAATCATATTTGTAGTAAAGCTTAGGAAAAATGAGCCTATAACACGTGGGACATAATAATACTAGAAAGTATGACATGCTATAATTACAGTAGCCACCAAACAACTGCTAAAAAACTGTGCTGTTATACACTGCGTTCGGCTGGTCATGTGCCAGCTTATTTCAGCTTGTTTCAGCTTATTCTCTCTCACAAAATACTATTCAATCATCCAAAATCAGCCGTGATACAGTGTCCACCTGTACCAGCCGTGCTAGCAGCGAGACGAATCCATCACATTCCAGCTCAACACAAGTGTCGCTTACTGTTCAGTTCTTCTCGACGGAGCAACATTTATATATTGGACACCATCAGTCCCCATCGATCTCCTGATCCTCGTCACTTGCCTAGCCATGACTTATGATGAAGAGGTTTCGTTTCTTTCATGGAGAGAAATCATGCTCACGTATAATAGGATAACCACATGAGCAAAGACAGCCGGTCAGACTACGAGAAAACAAATAGTGTTGTTAAATACTCGCTTCGTCCCTAAATAATTATCGTTGTTGGTGTCTGTGTCGCAAGTTTGACTCGATTTATAAAAAATACGTGCAACATTTATATCTCTAAATAAATTTATTAAAAAAAAGTAGATTCAAATATATTTCTAATGATACTAATTATGTACTATAAATATTAATATTTTTTAATATTTATTTAGTCAGAGTTGTTTCTTAGAAAGCGAATACGACAGATATTTATGGACCCAAGGAGCATAGCTTCCTTGTTTACTTTGTCCTGCTCTTAAACTATATTTTCCTTTGTTCTGCTTGACTACGGCAGCTCTGCAGAGGTTATTTGACTCGTACAGTAGCCGCTGAGAGGTGCGGCTGCAGCAGGCTACAATTTCGCTGAAATTTGGCTTATGCTAAAATATAGTGAGAGAAAAATATTATTTATTCGTTGAAAGACAGTGATAAAGTAGTGTCGATAATGCTGCAGAAGCACTTCCAATCACATCACAACCTATAATGCCAGAGCCAGACAGTTACAGAGTGTTTGGTTTAGTGTAGCCCAGGGGAGAAGAAAAGGTCAACAAAGATATGTAATGAAGACAGATTAAGTATGTAGTTTGCTGATACAATATAATATATGCAAGGTGAGAGTGTGAAAGTGATCAAGTAATTTGCTATTGCTAGGTACGCGCTATCTTCTGCTACATGTCTTCTAAAATGATTGGTGGTGGTGTAATTGTCTTTTCACGCTGTTCAACTCCTATCCCTTGCTGTCACGACCCGGTCTACTTTTAACCACTTTATGTCACGCTCTGAACTTGACTTAATATGCCATTCATGACATCTCACTAACATAATACCTACTGTTGGTATTTATGTAGGAGGAGTGCTCTCAAAATCTAAACCCTCTGAGTCCTAATTAACCCATTGAGCTTAATGCTAAACTCGAGCTTGCCACCGCACTGGTTAGATTCATAGTCATGTAATATAACTCTTCCCGATCTTCCTTGTCTGTCACCCATTAGTCGAAAATTGCACTTAACTCATACTCCATCTGTCTCTAAATATCTATCGTTTTCACTTCCTGAGAAACAACTTTAACTAAATATATATTAAAAATTATTAATATTTATGGTACATAATTAATATTATTAGAAAGATTTTTAATCAAGTTTTTTAATAAATTTATTTAGAGATACAAATATTACATATATTTTCTAAAAATCGAGTCAAACTTGCGGCATGCACACCAACGACGACAGTTATTTAGGAACGGAGTGAGTATATGTCATCATACATATACATATGAGAATGGAGGTAATATACAGTAACTCTAAATACGCAAACAATGCCCCCATTAATCTGACCGGTCTTTTGTCATAACCAAGCAAGGTTTGGTAAACAATGTGTCTTTATATCCTCCAAAAAAATCATAGAAACTCCATTCCGGCGCAAATACGATTATGCGCTCGTCTGTCCGGGCCTCTATTATCGATGCCCTCTGTATTGTCCGTGTGTGGACTGGATCAGCGTAGTTGCAGTACACCCTATCCTATAGCCCTGTCAGATGAAGGAGACGGGGAGAGAGGGAAGCTTCCGTGAGTACCTTCGTCCCTGCAGATCGCCAACGCTAGATACCCGTCTCTGCTGCATATGTTGCTTGCATATGTAGTCATTTTTTTCACATTATCTGTTGTTCATCTATCACCATGTTGGCTCGTTGGTTTCAGCCAGGCTTATTCAACCAGCCAACAATGTTTTTATCTCACAACAAACCAGCACCGGCCAGTCCAAACCAGCCCAGAAACCAACCAGCGAACACGTCGTATATTTGTTGCTTGCATATGTTAATCTATTGATTTAACCATTTCAGGAGTTTTTATGAAATAATTACGAACTAATAATTTATAGCCTAATCAGAATTACTGTAATTCCAACAATCCCAAATATTAGTATTTCTTGGCTTTGCCTGTCCTGTTCATTTGTTCAAAGGAGGGCGGTGCAGACATTACTGTCACGCCTTCCAAAATTTCAGACTACTGCTTCAGCTGTCTGGCCTAACATATCTTAGAGCATCTCCAGAAGTTCCCTAAATCCCTTTCTAATCCTTAGTTTTTAGCAAGATGAGAAAAAAATCCTTGTCCAACAACTATTAATCCATCCTACTAATCTTTTTAACTTGGGAAAAGTCACCCTATTCCGCGTAAAGTTACGCGCTTCCAAGTCACGCGTATCTTCTCTTTCCTGCGCGTGTTTGTCGGCCAATCTAAAGTGAAAGTGCGTGAAAAGAATAAAGAGTAGGAAATTGTTCCTTATGCAAATGTACACAAGAGAAAATATAAAAGTGGTAAGTATAATTTAGAAATAGTATAAGATTTCTGATATAAAATTGTCTTCTATATTTTAGGAGTAGATTATAAGCTTAGAGATGGTTTTCTTTATTTCTTCCAATATTTTTTTAGGAGTTGTAAAACTTCATGTTTTAGGAAGAAAATATTATGTACTCTTGAAGATGCTCTTTGTTAGTAGTACAATCAGCGAAATCTAAATAGACCAACATCCATGCTACAATTGCGCGGGTTCCTAGGATTGAGGTTACTAGAAATACACATGTTACGTGTGGATTGCTAAGGAAAGAGAAAATGTCGGTGAGTATAAAAAAGTCTTAACTGTCACTAATGCAATTTTGTCAAAAACAATGTTTTGAACAATTTTGAAATTACATATGTCGCAGATAATAGAACCTGGCCTTGTCACACAAAAAAATGGAACATATATCTGTTCTATATCACCTTTGCCAAGTATGAAGAAATTTGGATCACATTTGCTAATTAAATTAGAGTGACCAAGGGGGTAAATAACTTGAATTTTCAAGTTCTTGGCTAATAAATGGCCAGCTCTGAAGCTATCTAAAATTTTCATTTTGCTATAACAAATGCTATCGATCACTGCCCAAATTGCCAAAATAATGCATTAAGCATTTTTTTTCAAAAAATTGTACATGTCGCAGCCAATACATCTTGACCTTGTCCCTTTCATAAAAAATGGAACCTATGGATGTTGGATACCAAACATATCTAGTGTGAAGATACTTAAGTCATGTTGCTAGCTAACTAACAGTTATGCTGCCTACCGTGCTACAACGGGTCTGATGGATGGGGCTTTGTTGCTCACAACAACAATGGTGAGTTCTTAGAGGGGGATGTGGACATCTTAAGCAGCTTACAAGCCCCATACATGCTGAAGCACTTTGCAGCGTTGGAAAGTCTTCAAAGGGTGGCACACTTGGGAATGACCTGAATTATTCTTGAGACTGATGCAACAAATTTAGAGAAGGCTCCGAGGTCTGACTCCGTGGGTAAGGAGTGCGGAAGGCTGCATCTTTCGCCGTACAAAGGAAATTATGAGTCTTCTGATCAGTGTGAGATCCAGTCTTGCTTGAGATCTTGCACCAAAGTGGATGGTAGCCTTGCTGCTTATGGGGTTGAGTGTTGTGCGATATGGTTTTGATGTGTTGATGGACTAGGTCCCCGAATTTGTAACCAATTTGGTCTATGACGATATACCTAGAGCCACCGGTCAGTGGAAACCTTTCATCAGTTAAAAAAAGACGGTTCGGCGTTATGCACGCTCTTAGCACTCGGACGCCCAGATTTAGGGGCGCGTCCGGACGCACCTCTGGCCCCGTCCAAGTGTCCCGCCCCCACGCATGACACCACGCCCCTGCCGCCCCCAGAACAGTAGACTCGTTTCGATCCCCGACCAAAACAACGGAGCACCTAACGCCCACCACCCCATGGAACAGTAAACTCGTTCCGTCCGCAGGCGCTGCCATCCCGCCATCCCACCGCGCCGCCCCATCCCCCTGCCGCGCCCATGCTAGGTGCATCGCATCCTGATCGCACTCCCATCATAAAGTATTACTTGTTTGCAACATCAAACAAAAAGCAATGCGAGATGCAACATCAGAACAAATCTACTACAACAAATCTACATCAAAGCAAAGTAACTGCAACAACAGAACAAAGCTACTGCGATACGAGATGCAACATTAGAAAAAAGAAACTAATGCAACAAAAAAAATTACTTGTTGCAACACCGTAACAAGGCTGCTGCAACAAAAACAGAACAAAAGCGCAAATGCAAGAAATCAACATCAGAAAAAAAATAATGCAACAAAGAAAAATTATATGTTGCAACAGCAAAACAAAGCTACCGCAACAACAAGAAATGAAACACAATGCGAGATGCAACATCAGAAAAAAAGACTAATGCAACAAAGAAAAAAATACTTGTTGCAACAGCAAAACAACGATACTGCAATAACAGAAATAAAGCGCAATACGGGATGCAACATTAGAAAAAAAAGAGTAATGCAACAAATGAATAATACTTGTTGCAACAGCAAAACAAGACTACAGCAATAGAGCTTGTCGGAACCCTAGCCACCGCGGCGTCTCTCAGATCAAGATCCAGAGGAGGAGGAGGAGGGGGTGGAGGAGGAGGGCTCAGATCCGCCTACTTCGCCGGAAGCTGCCGCCGTCCTGCTCTGTCGATACGGGACCCACGGGATACACCGCAAGGAAGAGAGGAGAGTTAGATAATGCAACACTTTACAATCAATCCAGCGCAAAGGCTAACGCCGACTGGACGTAGGGCTGTTACTCGATCACGGTCGAGGGCCCGAACCAGGATAAATCGACTGTCTCTTGCGTTTACCGTCGAGTTCTGCATACGCTGAAGCCCGAACAAACTGCCCCGGGTACCCCCGTGGCAGGCTATCGGTGGTGAAACATCCTGTGTGCCGTGTTACTTTCGGCGAATTTACATCTGAGAGCTCGACGGACCTCAACAACATGATTTTTCCGGCGGGATCAACGTGCATCTCTTGCGCCGTCCGCGGCAGCTTGGTTTCCCCATGCAGGTCCCCATCGTCCTACATGGTCTACTCGTCAATTACTTCAAGTCGACATCAACTCGGTCACGAGACGGCAGCTACGATTTCATCCAAGAGAGCCTGACGTCGTATCTGGACACGGCACACGGGCTGTCAAAGTCGGGTGTTGCTGCCTTCTCTAGCAACGCGTTGCGCCATACGAACGGTGCAAGAGAAAGTTCAAATCAGAGTCTTAGACGTGCTACACTTCATGCATCTCGACCTTACACCATCGACACGCGGCGTCGGTTGCCAGGTTTCGACAAAGCCGAAACATAATACGTGTGCTGTGGGGGTCCTACTTCTACATGAGTTCGACATCACGAGTGCTTGCACTGCTAGTCGGAATCCGGTGCCGAGTACTGTCCAAGCCGACTACTACAGCAAGTCTTGTAGACGGGTACTATTCTTGGTGCCGAGTACTGTCCAAGACGACTACTACAGCAAGTCTTGTAAGGCACTTGCACGTTGTACGGGATCCATCAAGCATGCCAATGCTACAGCAAGTCTTGGAGCCGTACGTCTACACTACGGCCATCCGTATAGCAAACAAAGGAGTTCTACTCGGCCACGCTACAGGAAGCACTGCCGGAACCGAGCCATCTACATGCAAGTCTATTTCAAACAAGACGACTCCAGCCGCCAGCGAGTCGATTGAGCCGGTGGCGAGACGTCTAAGCCGATAGCAAACTGTCCGACTGCATCAAGCCGTTCGACTGCGCCTTCACGACTTCACCACGCGGCGTCAATCAAGCTAAATCATGGTTTAATATTTTTTCAAATATTCTTTAATCATCATATATCTCCGGATATTATCCATATGTCTCCGTGGCTCTGCTACAGTTGCATCTCCGACTACTAAAGTCTTCTCTTAACGGTTGTAATTTTATCTGAGTTGCTGAGGCCTTAATCCGTGAAGTCTGCTTGCCGAAAAGGTGCGAGAGGTGTTTAAACGTAACAGGCTACCTACCTAGAGAAATTACATAGCCTAATAAGAATAAGACGCGAAAAAATTTAATATGCATTTTATAATGTCTTCTCTTAACGGTTGTTAATTTACCTGGTTTGCCGAGGCCTTAATCCGTGAAGCATACTCGCCGGAAAGGTGCGAGAGGTGTTTAAACATAATAGGCTACCTACATAGGGAAATTACATAGCCTAGTAAGAGCAAGACGCGAAAAAAATTAATATGCATTTTATAATACTGGGACATACTTCCAACTTGATATCTTGTATATCAATTATTACATACTTTCGTATGATTACTTTGCAGGGAACTATTTTCTGGACCACGCCATCAAATAAAGAGCTCGCCCACCGCTAGCTGCCTTACTTGGCCACTACTTTGTTGGGTGAGACACATGCCCCATGCTGTCTTACTCGGTTGCTGCTCTACAAGTCGCCAGGACATCCGACTACTCGGTCGCGGTGATCGACTACTCGGTTGAGGTGATCAACTACTCGACAACTAAGGTCGACCTTGTTGCGGTGATTTGAAAATTCTAAGGTGGGGGTGATACGGGGTCTCCGGTGAGGGGACTGCCCACCCGAAGCCTTTTAACGGATTATCTAGGTTGCCTTACTCGGATCGGATCATGGTCGAACGAGAAAATTTTACGTGAGCAAGATGAGCACGAATATGAGGATGCACGTGCATATTTATATGTACTTTCATTACTCAAGCGAAACAAAGAAAGAGGCATAATATACAGCAGCATGCAAGAAGACATCAAGCACGCAAGCTAATTATGGAAACTACTCGGTGGCGCAACTGTGTTGACTTGCAATGGTATATGGATAGCCTATTGTAGTTCGCGGGTTTGGTTTTCAGTTCTGTGAACAACTTAGATTCAAGACCCTCCAACTTTTTGTTCCAAATAGCAAGAGGCTCGGGGACTACACCAAGATGAGAGTACTTTTTCTTCAAAAAAGCACACACCACTCGAAGATTCCAAGAAGCGCTATATGGTTTCACTCAAGAAAGCACTCGGGCGACGCTTGTTCCTGCTCGGCAAGACCTGGAGGAACAAGACAAGGCTTCTGGAGTTCAACCATGAAGTGCTCGGGGGCTTGTCGATGCGGGACCCACGGGATACACCGCAAGGAAGAGAGGAGAGTTAGATAACGCAACACTTTACAATCAATTCAATGCAAAGGCTAATGTCGACTGGACGTAAGGCTGTTACTTGATCACGGTCGATGGTCTGAACCAGGATAAATCGTCTGTCTCTTGCGTTAACCGTCGAGTTCTGCATACGCTGAAGCCCGAATAAACTGTCCGGGTACCCCCGTGGCAGGCTATCGGTGGTAAAACATCGACATCCTCCTCTCCGGTGGCATGGAAGTCGTGGAGGGAGGGACGGCTCGTCGGAAGCCGCCGCCAACGCCCTCCTCTCCGATGGCATGGAGGTCGTAGAGGGAGGGAGGGAGGGAGACTCGCCGAAAGCCATCGCCGTCGTCCTCCTTTCCGGTGACATGGAGATCGCGGAGGGAGAAAGGGGCAGCCCGCGAGTGCTGCGTGCCAGCAGTGGAGGAGTGGGAGTAGGAGCGGGCGAGCAGACCAAGACGCCGTCGGTCGAGCAGAGGAGTGGGAGGAGGACGCGGACGAGCAGAGAGAGAGGCGCAGTCGGTCGCGTCGTGCGGAGTCGGTCCGGACCGACGCCGCACAGTAGCAATATCGAACGGCAGTAATAGGCGACCCGGCAAACGGGCGCCCCCGCCGCCCCGCTGTGCTGAACGCAGCCAAGCTGCGGAATTTAGAAATCGCGAGTTGCCTGCAAGTCAAAAGAAGAAACACGTCCGGCTCTTTTATCTTCTTCACCTTCTTCCATAGATCCAAGAGATTTCTCCATTCCCAAGCTGTTTGACCAGACAAACCATAAAAAAAATTGAACTTTCAATCCATCTCCCCTCTCCGGCTCTTCCTCCCAAAACCTCCACGAGCTGCCCTGTCCAGCAGATCCCCGGCCGTTGCCTCCCAAGAGCCCCGCCCCAGTCGACGGTTCCCACCCAAATCCGCCGCCCCAGTCGACGGGTTCGCACCAAATCAGCCGCCCCCGCAGCGGCGCGGGAGCGGCGCCGTTGGGACGCATTCCCGCTGAAATCTCCCGACGCGGTCTCGTCATTTTGACGCCTGAGCTTCATTCGGGTGGAAAGTTTGGATCTTGGTAAGGATCTTAGGGGCTGGTGGGGTCGAGTCTGCGTGTCCTCTTTTCCCTTTCGCTCGCAAGGATCTCGCCTTTGCGCGTTGCATGTGCAGGCCGTTCTCTGGTGCGGTCAAGATCTCTCTGACTTTAGTTCTGTCGGTGCCCTTGTACAGGTGCTTGCGGAGATGGCGAGCGCTGGGGCAGCTGCTGTTCTTGCTGTTGTGGTTTTGGCTTGTGCACTGGGAGCCAGAGCTGATGGCTCTGATCACAAGTACAAGGAAGGGGATCATGTTCCGCTCTACGCCAACAAGGTCGGGCCTTTCCACAATCCAAGGTACAGCACACTCTTGCAATGCTCAAACTTTAGATATGGAATCAGCATTATGTTGTACTATGGTTTCAGTTATCCTTACAATGCGAGTTTTAATAAGCTTGCTGTTTATGTTGGTGGTTACATTACAATGGGATCACTAACAGTTTGGATGCAGTTATGTCGCTTTAACCCCAGTCACCATCATGTAATTATTCAATGGCTAGCATCTCTGTAATTTGGTAGCTTCTTTTCCTCCTTGTACGGTTTGTCCTTCTGTTAGCTCCGAGCTAACAACCCTGTAACTTCTATTCATTTTTTAATATATTGTTTGGTGCTGGGGAGCTTTGCTCCACAGTTTCTCTTAAAAAAATATGGTTTGGACGCAGCAGCTTAAATATTACTAAGTGTATCGTAGGTCATGTACTACTCAATTATAGGGCTTAGTATAAAAGTTATGAATCTGCATTCCGAGACTGTTATAGTGGTATTCTTCAATTATAGGAATGGAGTCATGTATTACTAAGTGTTTGCAGAGCTACATATTTAGCTTGAATGCTTGATAATAATCTTGATAACTCCATACTTGTACCGTGCTGAATGTCATGGCATGGCACAAAGAATGTTCCCTCAATCTTGCATAACTGAAAAAATGAACCGAGTACAGACTGCATACTTCCACAATCCATCCGAAAAAAATGGGATGAGCACAGACTGCATACTTTAACAATCAGGATCAGCATGGCACACAAAGATGACTTATGTTTGCGGAACCTTCAACAATCAGGTCAGCTGAATAGAAAATCACTAATTCACAAGGTTGTATAAAAACATATTGACACAGAAGCACAGATCACAAGTGTGTACATATTCTCTGTTGACACATAATAACAGATTCTTTTCTGTACACATTTGACACATAGCTCAGATCACAATTCACAAATGTGTATAAGAACATATCACAATTTGCAAGCACCAATTGTGTGTAAGAGTAGATCATGCACAAATGAGATTCCATAAAAGAACAATGTGAAGCAATTGTATAAGCATATCAGTACATATGTATTACACTGTCTTAGAAATTATGGAATAATGTTAGGCACAATTGTAGGCAGATGAGCTCTAGGCTCTAGCTATTGAGGCGTCGAGCAAGAATACCATCCTAGAGGCTTTTGTAGTATTCCTGCTGAGTGATGGGCATGGTACTAATGTCGATTCATAATTCTCTCTTCGTCCAACATCCTCTTGAACTCAAATTCAGACTTATCAAGTTTAATCCTTTCTTGTGCTGGTATTTGCTCCTCAGATTGGCTAATCTGAGCACTCAAACCAACAGCATCAGTACCATCTCTAATCAAGGTTGTGAAATATCACCCTCCATGTATATGGCCTGCCAAAACATTACAGAGCCTCTCTATGAACGGAAAAAAACATAAAAGAAAGAGCAGCTAAACTAGTAGTATCGCTTATGGTCTAACAAAGTGAATACTGAATAGAGGCTGCAAGTGAACAGAAAATAACAGCTAAATTACATATGCAAGTACTAGCTAGTAGTACTGCTCATGGTCTCACAAAGTGAAGACTCTACCAACTGAGCTACTATCACTTATTTATTTTTTATAGTTTCCCCGCTATTGCATCAAGCACAAGAGTTTGCTTTTCCCAGGCAATTTTCAGTCTTTGACTTCTAGAGAAAACAATTTACTTTTCAAACAAAACAGTTTAACACCTGAGATGTAACCCGGGGGAAAATCTATGTTAGATCCACATGAGGGGCTGGCCGCTGGCCTAAATGGGAGAATTATATGTGCTGATTTTTTTAAGCAAGTACTTCAGATTCTGTTCTCCCAAAAGATGATCCTATCCATAACTCGGACACAAGACAGAGCTTCACCCTAGCCGGTTGCAGAATCAAACAAAACAAAAACTACTGAGCGGATCATCATCTTTCAGCCAATGCATGGGCCGACAGCCCTTGCCCTAGCTGGAGTCTGTCTCCCCCACCTGCTGACTGGAACGAAAAGGATTCACCACTGCCAAGCATCTGGGGATGTGGATTGACCTGCCGGTGCCACGATTGGGTTCTCTCCAGGCCATGGGCTGCAGAATTGTTTCATGGAGTACGCCAACATGGCATATCTGCAGAAACGGTGGCATGTGGGGAAGGGGAATGTGGCAATAGGCAGACCTCGCGGGAAAAGGATTTGCGTGCGCAGGGAAGGAATGCTGTGCTCCTTGCCTGTGTGGGAAGGTTTTCACGACTCCGGATTCAGAGTGGAGTCGACTCTCCACCTCTAGCTAGCGAGGATTGCAGGATGTGGTATGGCCATAATTGGAGAACAATTTTGGGGTGCTGTTGGCGGTATTTTTTGTTACCAAGAAACTCAATATATGGCTAGAGGAATTGCTTTACAGATGCTCTTGGTTGCTGTTACAGTCTTTGTGGTTCCACTTACACTAGCTAGAAATAAGCAGTATGGATATCTCGATCGAGGATAGGTTATATGGGCAATTATGCCATGTGAGCTATGGCATTTTCATATTTTTGTTAATGCTTAAAAAACAGAATCTACAAGGGAATAAGCATGCGATGTCTCTATTGAGCCTCTTGTTAGCGCTGTTTTGCTTTTGTTTGATCATGAGTTGTCGTGTGTTGCAGTGAGACGTACCGGTACTATGATCTACCCTTTTGTGCACCAGGTATACAAATCCCAACCTTTTCTGCTGTTGTTTGCTTTAGCGATCTCTTTGACTGGTTCTGACCATTTATTGCTTCTTTCTGTTAAATGCTGGCTTGTAATAGAACATCCAAAGGACAAAAAGGAAGCTCTTGGCGAGGTTCTAAATGGTGACCGGTTGGTTGATGCCCCATATGAGTTGGACTTCAAGGAAGACAGGAATTCCAAGGTTCTCTGCAAGAAAGTATTGTCAAAAGAGCAAGTTGCCAACCTCCGGGATGCAGTTGCCAAGGATTACTACTTCCAGATGTACTACGATGATTTGCCATTATGGGGATTCCTTGGTAAACTGAACAAGGACAAGGATCAAGGAGATGCGAAGTACCTACTGTTTAAGCACATCCACTTTTACATCATGTACAATGATAACCGAGTCATAGAAATCAATGTACAGACTGATCCAAATGTGGCTGTGGATATCACAGAGGACAAGGAAGTGCCAATAGAGTTCTCTTATTCAGTGACATGGAAAAAGACAGATATTCCTTTTGAGAAAAGAATGGATAAGTACTCCAAGTCTTCCTCTATGCCACAACATCTAGAGATCCATTGGTTTTCCATAATTAACTCGTGTGTTACTGTACTCCTCCTGACTGGTTTCCTGGCTACAATCTTGATGCGTGTTCTCAAGAACGATTTCATCAAGTAAGATATTAGCTACTGGGCTCCATTCTAGTCACCTAGCTTGCAGTTTACTAGATGCATTATTAATTCATTAATTTTCATTGAAGGTATTCTCATGAAGATGAGTCCCTTGAAGACCAAGAGGAGACTGGATGGAAGTATATTCATGGTGATGTCTTCCGTTTCCCCAAACAGAAGTCCGTTTTTGCAGCACTTATTGGATCTGGAACTCAGCTTCTTGCCCTGTAAGACCTCTGTCAGTTTATATTATCTTATTAGTCAAGCTCTGAAAGGATCCTATCCGTTATAAATGATTCTTGTTTCACAGTGCGATTTTCATCTTCCTCCTCGCTCTTGTTGGTGTCTTTTATCCATACAACCGGGGAGCTCTTTTTACTGCCCTTGTTGTCATCTATGCTCTTACATCCGGTATTGCTGGATACACAGCCACTTCTTTCTATCTGCAACTGGAGGGAACAAACTGGGTAAGCCATGCTTTAATGATCATCTTTCTTCAATCCTTTGCTGCTGTATGTTTACACATCATGTCTATGTGTTTCAGGTTAGGAATCTAATATTGACTGGCTGCTTATTCTGTGGACCTCTCTTCTTGACATTCTGTTTCCTAAATACAGTTGCAATAGCGTACAGTGCTACAGCAGCTTTGCCTTTCGGCACTATCATTGTTATTATCCTCATCTGGGCACTTGTAACCTCTCCTCTCCTTGTGTTGGGTGGTATAGCCGGGAAAAATAGTAATACAGAATTCCAATCCCCCTGCCGCACAACCAAGTACCCGAGGGAAATCCCTCAGCTTCCATGGTACCGAAGCACCATTCCTCAGATGACAATGGCAGGGTTCCTCCCTTTCAGCGCAATTTACATTGAGCTGTACTATATATTTGCCAGTATCTGGGGGCATAAGATATACACTATCTACAGCATCCTCTTTATTGTGTTCATTATCCTCATCATTGTCACAGCCTTTGTCACAGTGGCACTTACGTACTTCCAGCTTGCTGTTGAGGATCATGAGTGGTGGTGGAGGTCAGTGTTTGGAATATCAACTCATCTTTATGCTTTATCCCTCATTTTTGTTCTTGTCTGTGGTTACCTTTTTATTGTCTTTGAAAATGCCATCCATCAAAACTAGAAATGAGAAGCACAAGGTCTGGTTTGTAGCAACTATTTTAGTACATGGATTGCTAGATCAGAGCTTCCTTGGGAAATGTTTATAGAAAATGCATTTATGAAAGTACTGGAACTTAATAAACACTCGGGCATCCAATGAGAAATTAGAATAAACTTACTTCTATAGCACTTAAGAAGTTATATTTCAGCAATATGTATCATCTGCTGTTGTTTTGTATCAACTGATGCTTGGATAAAGTTTGGTGCTAAAATAAGGCTGATGGATATAGGACACTCAAGATGTGGATTATAATGAATGATATGAATGAACATATACATTTTTGGAATCGTGGTCTGTAGCAGAGAAGTCAGAATTTATGTGTGCATTAGGGAACCATATCTGGATAAACTTGTTAGATGTCTGTTCTCTAGTTTTGTAGGTTTATGTTTTCATTCTCTGTCTTGCAGTTTTATCTTCCATATGGAATACAATTACAAACCTGTAAAAATGTCTGCTTGCAGATCTGTCCTGTGTGGAGGCTCCACGGGCATATTCATCTTCTTCTACTGCATCTACTACTACCATGCGCGGTCCGACATGTCAGGCTTCATGCAGACATCCTTCTTCTTTGGCTACATGACCTGCGTCTGCTACGGCTTCTTCCTCATGCTGGGCACCGTCGGTTTCCGCGCATCGCTCTTCTTCGTGCGGCACATCTACCGCTCCATCAAGTGCGAGTAAACATTGGCTGTTGCTAGATGTGCTCACGTGGTCCAACATGTCCATGGCTGCTGTTTGGGTGGCTTCAGATCCGAATGGAGAAACCGTGACCAGTTGGATTGTGCCTGAATTATGCCCAAGCGCCAGCATGCCCCTCAATCTGAACCTCTTCGCCTTTAGCCTTTATAGCCTTTATATGTTGGAGCTCCCGGAAAGGAGGGTGTATGTAGTGTAGGACTGTTACCAGAGGCAGTGTCTGTCAGTCTGTATTATTATCTACACTTGTAGTCCTGTCAGTGTCACCCTATAATTTTGTTGCTGAAACCTGTGTCTTGCTCAGTAGAACATAGTATGCTTGTATGTGAAACAGAGGGAGGAATGAATTAGCATGTACGGAAGTCCGGTGTGATTGAACAAGGACAGTTTAGGTGAGAAGGCAAGCGCAGTCTGTTTTGTTTAGGTGGAGATCCTGCAGGTTGGGCTAATTGGCTCACATGGGCTTGGGGAGCTGAAGTGGGCCTAAAAAAGGCCTACATGTACTACACTACTCTTTTTTTTTTCTATGCAACCCCTGGCTCTATGGCCCTGTTATTGGAACCATAATCTCGACAACATTGCGAGCAATCAAGGTCTCTACAAATTCTGGGAGGGCCCACACGTGGCGACCACCCGGGTCCCAACACATAGCGAGCTTAGCTAAATTATGTGCTATTCCATTACAAGCTCTAGGAATAGAAATGACACTACTGCATACAAAATGCTCATTCAACAAATCACGAGTGTCCCTTATCAACATTCTGCATGCTGCCAGATCCATGGATGGTGAGACATGAGCTTTTTGAAGAATTGTCGAGTCCATCTCCACCTGCACTCGTGAAATGCCATGATCTGTAGCCGCTTGCAAAGCCTGGGCACACGCGGCTGCTTCAGCTGTGATCGCATCCGGGATTGATCCCAGGCGACTGGCCCCTGCAGGCACCACTTCGCCTTCATAGTCACGGACAGTAAAGCCCCAACTTCCTTGCATCATCTCCTGGACCGAATTGATCATGAGCTGGCCCGGCGGTGGAGCTTTCCATCTAGCATTCCCAGCTGTCTGCCTGATCGGCTCCTTCCTCTCCGACTTGCTCAGATCGTTCAGCAAGTTAAGTACATCTGCAGCAACGTCATCCACACCCTGACCCTTCTCCCCTTTGTTAATTTTGTTTCTCTCAGTCCACCACTTCCAAAGGAATAACACTGTTTTAGTTCGGGCTTCTTCTTTCAGTGATAATATTTCAGTCACCACTTCCCATGCCGATTGCTTTGACAACAGCTGTTGGCGAACCGGTTCAAGGGAAAGAGTAGACCAACATCGCTTCACCAGCTTGCATTTAAGAAAGCAATGTCCTCCATCCTCATCCAACCGGTGACAAATTGGGCATCTTGTATCGAGCTGCACACCTCTCCTCTGAATATGCATCTTGAAAGCAAGACAGTCGCGTGCCATGATAGAGTGATAGCGGGGAAGGAATGAGTTATTAGGGATACAAGAACAGTTTGGGATGGGTGGACAAAGTCCAGAATGGTTGCACAAGAACAGAGGTGCAAAGACATGAGCAGTTTGCTTTGTTTAGGTGGACATGCACAAGGTTGAGCTAAATGCCAACCCCAGCTACTTGCATGGGGTTTGGGGAAGTGAGATGGGCCTAGAAAAAGGCCTCAGAGCAGGTCCAAGCGCATCTTTGTGCCTTTTTTTTTCCGTTCGCTTTCAATAAAGATACTGTATTGTTATGTTATTTAAAGATGAGATGGAGTGAGACGGTGACGTGAGATCAGATGTCTCTGGACGACTTTGAATATAGCTAGAAAAAGGCCTGTAGCGGGGAGATTCTTGTCTTGGGCTTAAAGGGAAGGGAAGGGAAGAAAAAGGCAGATTCCCCGGGACCAAAAAATGGAGATGCCAAACGAGGCAACGAACATGCATGGGGTGACAGCAACTCTCACTCTCGCAAAGGACCAAAGTTGAAAGAAATGCACTGGCTTTTTCTAATCCAGTAGTCTAAAATATACACACATGACTTTGTTTTGATTTGAGTTTTTATTTGCAGCCCTGCTGTGTTTTTTTTTTTTTTTGGTATTGTTCTTTCAACCCTGAAGATGATGAGAGCTTCATGAACAGCTGTGTTTTTGTCCTGATTTTTTCAGACGACGTAGGAGGGGTCGCCATCAACCATGGATCTCAGTGATCCTCCCAGCTGAAAGAAAGCCTGAACATACACGTTGCAAACTTGCATTGCGTCATGCGTTATGCTGTCGTCTTGTCTGCAAGTTCCAAAGCCTGAATTGAACATGCTAGTTTGCGCAATCCGCTTGTAGGTTCCTTGTTGCCTCTCTCCTCTTCCTCCGTTATGGTCATGGATGCATGGATATACTAGACTTCCCTTGTTTTGTCTGCTCACATCAAATCAAACCGGCGACATAACAAAGCGAGTCATTTCATCCAAAACTTTCGGATGGAAGAAACGCAATGACTGTTCATCAGACACGTGATTGTGATAGCTCTATCAGCGTCGCAAGTCGCAACGACAAAGTTGACAATGCAACGTCAAATCTTGCAACCGAACCGAGCCGCGTCGTGTCGTACAAGGACTTTGAAACGTAAACCTACCGCTGGGCTGTTGTTATCTTTCGCCGAAAGCCAGTTCCGTAAACTTTCTCTACCATCAAATGTTAAATACTCTTCCGCCTGAAGGAAAAAAAAAGACAGTTCCAGTATAGTACAGGTCCCGTTCGCTTCGTTAAAAAAACAAGCCGAAACACTGTTTCGATTAATTTGTTGTGGAAGAAAAACACCGTTCTGACTAAAAAAAATAAGCTGAAAAGTACGGATTATAAGACAAAAGAACAAGGCCATAGTATAGTACCGAATCCAACCGTTTTAAGTTTATATCAAATTCATATGGAAATCATTAATATTTACAAACTAGTTACTACCTCCGTCCTAGAAAAGTTGTGATCCTGGTATTTAAATGTTGTCTCAAAATTTATGTAAATGTGGTGAGGATCAGTTTTTTTTTGTAGGACCTACCAATAAAAAAAAAGAACCGCATGCAACCGCACGATCTATCCATGCATCCATCCATCCGTGATTCTCTCAAGCACTGGCAGGAAGGCAGCCTTCCGGCCTTCCGCACCCAGAATAAAAATAGCGGATGCGGAGAATCCAGAGGAGCGTTCACACCGTCGTCAGATGTTTCATCTCGAAGTTTCGGCGGACACTTGCTGTGGCGCGGTGAAGGACAAACGTGGGCGTCCTCACTAAACAGGCCATGAAAAATGAGATTTCCATGTTTTTAGGGACGGATATAGTAAGTTTCTTGTAATTCAACTTGTCTATTCAGGTTCAAATTCTCGATTTGACGTAGGTTTTTGTATTTCTCTAGATTTAATGGCGTTCTTTTAGTAGTAGGTGATGTATCCATCGGCAATGAGACGCATATGAGTCTCTTTAAAGGTGCTTATAGCGGTACGGTGTATACGTATGTTTGTATGAGTAAGTCTATAAGTTGGCTCGGTTTTTCGAAGCTGCTCATAGGGATATGGTGTATGCGTTTTCGTAGGTGTGGGTGTGCATGTATGTAAGAGTGTTGCGTCTGTACTATGATTTGGAAATAAAAAATAAACATCGATATTTGTAGCAGATTAAATAAGGAGTGAAATGCACCGTAGGTCCTGGAAGTTGTCTGTAGGTGTCATATAGGTCCCTAGATTGTCAAAATATATTTTTGGGTCCCTGGAATTAGTTCGGGTCTCGTCCAGGTCTAAACAGGCGTTTACCTGACTCGGTAGCTGACGTGGCATGCGGACTCGGTGCTTATATGAATCTGACAAAAAAAACTCTTGTCAATATTTGCCACTCACATGTGGGTCAGAGACCCTAAAATACATTTGGAGACTTTGGGAATCTATATGACACCTATAGATAACATCAAGATGATGAATTTTACTCTTAACTAAGATTTGTTGTGGAATATATTTTTATAGCATATCTATTTGGTGTAATATAAATATCGATAATCTTTTCAGTAGATTTGATCAAACAATTTCAGATGGGTTGACTAAGGATAGAGCTAGAACTGTATTTTTTTTGTGGTACTTGCGTAGAAAAAACAAACAAATACTAGAATAGAATATATCTCCTGCAACTAAAAAGAACAAAGCGTGGACATTTTTTTTGTGCGACATTTATTTTGGTTCGTCCGTCTGCCCACGCCTACGATCCCACGACATTTCCCGCATGCTGCATCCTTTGGTGCGAAGAAAACACGGAAAGTCTTGACCCTGATTTGCATGCGCTACAAATACGGAAAATCTTGACCCTGATTTGCATGCGCTACAAACACGGAAAGTCTTGACCCTAATTGCCTCAAGCAAGCAAAGTGATCACCCACGTCTCACGCTCGATCATACCGCCCTCGTGCCACAAATATGAAATTCTTAACCCTGATTTGCATGCGCTACAAACACGAAAGACCATCGTCGCTCGTCGCTGCACGATCGAACGCGTCTTCTTGGTAGGACTCAGGCCAGCGATGTTGGGGAACTCAGCCATGGAACCAGCCTCCTGCATCACAACCACTCCGCCGTGGAGCCCGCGCGCGTGGGTGCGCCGCCATAGCTGAAGGCGCCCACCATCGGGGCCCGCTGCGCCGACGCGACACCCGGCGGCGCTCACCGTCACCCCGCCCGTGCTGCGCGGTGGGGTGGGTGCGGGGGGGGTGAGGTGGAGGAGTGCATCGCTGGTCAACTAGTACTGTGTCGTCACCCTGCTTGGTTAGGCTCGGCCGCATGGTAGGCAAGAAAAAGAATGATGATTTCTCACTGAAGTTAAACCTTGAAAAAGAGGGATTTCTCATTGAACTTGCCCTGAATTGTTGCAATTTATTGCCATGTGTCGGTGTTTCGGACCGGCGGGTCCTCAACCAACTAGTAAATTTGTACTGTGTTCCTAATCCTAGATGGTGATGCAAAGAGACACAAGGTTTATACTGGTTCGGGTAATAAGCACTCTACGTCCAGTTTGAGAGATCGATCTTGTATTCCTTACACCGAAGTGCTCGTAGTAGGGGGTTACAAGCAGGGCGAGAGAGGGAGCTAATCCCAGGTCTCTACGTGGGGTGGCATGGATTGCTTGAGATGTTGATCTTAGGCCGCGGGGAAGTTCGAGCGTTCATCTGTGCGTTTGTGCATGAGTTCGTTGCGTGGGCCTAGACCTAATCGTTCGTCTCCCTCTAGAAACGGCCCAGGTCCCTCCCTTTTATAGTTGAAGGGGGGATCAGGGTGATACATTCGCTAGCTACACGATGTCGTGCGGACGGAGGCGGCATGTCCGAGCCCTGTAGCCTATTACTGTGGCGGCGTGGGCGACGGAGTGGTCCCGTCCTTGAAGTACTGGTGTGACGCGTCGGTCACATCCGATCCTGTGCGTCGCGGGAGCTCCAGGGTTACCTCGCAACGGGCGTGGTGGTCGGCGTGCGGGTCACTGTGTGTTGACTACGCGAGAAGCCGAGGCTCAGTTGGTGCTGAGGCCGAACCATCGTGGGAGGCTCGGTAGACGTGAATCCTAGGGTTGTCGAGCCTCTGAAGTAGATTGCCGAGGCTTGGAGGGAACAGTTGGTCTCGTACGCTGATTCCGAGGCTATGGTGACCCGGACTAGACTCCCCATGCCGCGTTGTCTCCGGGGCGGGGGTTACGTGGCACAGTGTAGTGTAGGCGCTGATCGTGGGCACAGCACCAGAACACAGTGGCCGGTAATCCTAGCCGCGCCCTGTCCTAGTCGGTATGGCGTCGACGCGACTCCTTGTCCCGTCGGCCACTCTGCGGTGTCGAGCCATCGTCCGGCTGAGATTGCGGGAGTGGTTGATGTATTAATGGGACATGACGCTCTGTCGGGGAGCCCGGTCGAGGCAGAAGCAACGGATCATTGCCGAGCCGGCTTTGAGCGAGACGAAGAATCTACATCTTGTCCGAGGCTTTACGCGCGGGGCCTCGGGCGAGACGGAAAATCGGTTCCCCGTTGAGGCCCCCTGCGCAAGGCCTCGCGCGAGGCGGAGGTTTGGTAGGCCGCCGAGACCTCCCGCACGAGGCCAGGAGCGAGGCGGAGAGCCGGTGGGCTCGGACGAGGCCGGGGTTTAACAAATGGCTTACCCTTTGGCTTTGTTTTTTGATGGGGTTTAAGTGATTCTTTTGGTATACGCTCGGGGTACCCCGTTTTATGGTACCCGACACCATGGCTTACATTTGTAAACTCTAGAGGATGAGTCAATGGTTGGCATTGATACACTAATGCTTGATGTGACATTTTTTGGTGCGACATTTGTTTTGGTGCGACATTTGTTTTGGTTCATCCGTCCGTCCACGCCTGCGATCCCACGACATCTTAATTGCTGATTGATCGTGCAATTCTCCTTGATTGAATATTGCCTGTCATGTGATAGAGGAATCATGGTAAAATAGGAAGTAGAAAATTATTGTGCTATCCATATACACATTGCATGTTTGCATGCACCAGCATACATGGCAATGAGCAAAAGAAAAGAGAATTAACACAGAAGGAAAGATAATTAAGACAAAAGGAACCTCTTTGTATTTCTAAGAACCTTGCCAAATTTTGCTTACATTTAATTACTTCCCCTCTTTGCATTTGCAAAAAAGGGACAACTTTTTTCTCCTTTCATTTGGTTTTACGCTTACGTGTTCCATCGCCATCGCTTGTTGTTTCTTGCGTGAACCATAGTTGATGTCATCTGTCTTCCATGGTTTAGCCTCCCAATCCTAAGAGAAGGTCCCTACCTCTCCCTGACTGGAGATCCGGCCTGCCAGAGGATCTCCTCGAGTCCATCAAGCAGCGTCTCGCGTTAGGCCACGACGCGGCGTCCTTCCGATCCGCTTGCTCCCCATGGCGCGCCGCCGTCCCGTTCGCGACCTTCGGGCTGCTCCTGCTGCTCCCGTTCGACCCCGACTCAGACCGCGTCGGCTTCTACTACGTCCCAGAGAAGAAGGTCTTGTCTAAGATGCTGCCCGACGTGCGCGGCAAGGTGGTGTGCGGCTCCTCGTGTGGGTGGCTGGCGCTCATGGACGAGGCGGCATCCATGACGCTGCTGAATCCATTCGCCGGCACTGTTCGCCTAAATGGTCGTTTAGCCCATTTAAACACCGTGTAAACGCTACACGGTGGTGCGCCGTTTTCGTTTAATCACCCGTTTACCCCATTTAATTGGCCGTTTAGCCCGTTTAATGGGACGTTTTGCCCGAATAATGGCTAAACGATAGGTGGCCGACTGTTTACCGTTTAGCGTTTAGGAAAACACTGTTCGCCGATGCCCGTGCCCCCCGCGTTGAGCTCCCGCCAGTAGGCGAACACGTCGCGACGGTGTCCTTATTGGAACGCGTGTCTAGGGTCCACGGTTGGTGGGTCCTCCATCCCACCAACGGCTACGGGGACGTGAATGCCGCAGGCAGGGCCATCAAGCTAGAAAACATGAAGAATGTGTTCTTCCATGAGATCGTGCTCTCGGCGCCGCCTGACGCTGCCGGTCGTGAGTGCGTGGCCATGGCCATGCTTGGGTGCTCCACGGAGGTCGCGTTCTGCCGGGTTGGAGTCCACAGCGCGTGGACGCTGCTCGACACCAAATTGGAGTTCTCCATGGGGTCCATCGTCTACTTCCAAGATAAGTTCTTGGCAATTGACTGCACTGGAGAAATCTCTGTCTGCAGTAGCAATACCGTCGGCGCTACTCCAACCGTGATGCTACTGCCATCGCTGTCGCCACCTGCGGGGCGCTGCCACCGCAGCTACCTGGAATCAAACGATGAGCTGCACATTGTGGGTGCCATGGTGAGCACGTTCCACGAGATACAGAGCTTCATCTACAGCAGCGCGATCTACAAGTGTAACCTCTACGACCGTACGCCGGATTGATCCAGGGTGAGGGATATCGGTGATCAGACACTGTTCGTGTCTAAATATTTCAATGAAAGCTTTAGTGGAACAAGTGTATCCAAGTAAAAAGAGAACAAAATCTACATATCTGAGCCATTGTATGGGGATCCATACGACTTGGTCCATCGACTGGAGATCGTTGATATTGCTACCGGCGCATCCGAAGTGAAGCTTGTCCAAGAAAAGATGCAGGGTTCCGAGGTTGGATTCGACCCAATCTCTAGAAGCTCTAGAGTTTGTGAGCCTGCGACGCCGCGCACTCCGTGACTATGTTAAATTCATAAACTTTGCTTTTTGGATTAAATGTTACTTTAACGTTGGTATTTAATTTAACAGTATTGTTATCTTATCGTGCGATCCGTATATTTTTAGTATAAATTGTTAGTTATTTCATAGCAACGTACGAATATGGTATCTAGTAGAATATAAAAGAAAAGCATGGAATGGTGGGGAGGTTTAGTGGGAGATACTGGGAGGGAAGATGTCCACGACCACGAGAGAGACGGATGGATGCGGTGGTCCACCACCTGACCTGCAACCCCACCAGTCCTTTTCACCCAGCAACGACAGACTCCCGTTCCCATCCCCCAACAGTAAAATTTATTGGCCTCCCTCCGTGCAAGTTGCAGACGCAATTACGCAACGCGAGCGCGAGAAGGAGATTTCACGACAGCGACGGGGCGAGCCGAGCCGATTTATCGGTCCCCATCTGGCCATATCGTCTCCCGCCTGCGCGGCTCGCGACATCGCGGGGGTCTTTTGCCTTTGGGAGGCCACGAGAATACGTGATCTCCCCGTCCTCGGCCGCGCGCGCGACACGACACGAGAAACGGAGCCGCACGAGCCGTGGCGCCGGTGAGATACCCGCTGCTGGGTTGGGCCGGGTTTAGTTCAAACCTAAATTCCCAAAAAAAAAAATACTACGGTAGCCATCATATCGAATCCTGCGATACGTGAATAGAACATTAAATATAGACGAAAAAAACTAATTACACAGCTTGATTGGAAATCGTGAAACGAACGTTTTGAGCCTAATTAGTCTATAATTAAACACCAATTGCCAAATAAAAACAGAAGTGCTACAGTAGCCCAAATTTCAAAATTCGGCTAACTAAACACGGGCTTGGTTGGTTGGGAGGAGCATGGGGTTGATTCGATTTGATTTGATTGCTTCATTTCTTTAGGGAGGATGGATGGACTGATTGCGACGTGATGACTCCACTAATCCATCCGTCGCCTGCCTGGTTTCTTCTTACACTTCTGCTCCGATGGCGACGTCCTCCCACCCACCCAGCAGCATGCATCACCATTCACCGGATTAGTACACAGGATTAGTAAAAAAAAATTAGTTAGCTGACGACTAGTCTAGGTGGCGATCTAACCGCATCCCTAGTAGTACTCCCCTACTAGTACGTGAGAGGGAGATGGTACTGAGTGCTGGTACAGTGGTACCACTGCATGCATGTGGTACCACCATATGCTACCTCTGCTAGGCGGACCACTACCACCGATGCTGGCCTTGAAAGCTCAAAGGTTGGTGTCATGTGCTGCAAATGAACTACCACTTTTCATGTTGCCCTAACCCTACATAATTTAGTTAGGCAAATGAGCATTTAATTTGTTTGCTTATGGTCATGGACATGAGCCACCTGCTCAGTTTTAAAAAGGGGTAACGATCGAACATTCATTAAGTGCTAGTAGCAAAGTAGCATCACTTCGGTTGTTTGTTTCATTAAATGAGTTGCTGATTGTTTACTTATACAGTACCAGATTGGTTGTTTTCTTAGTGACACTTTGCAATACTTAAGGCCTCGTTAGCTTAGGGTGAATTGAGGGTAGAAAAATAATCCGACTGATCATTGCTACTATAAATAAACTTGTCGTTATGTTCTCGAGTAAACGAACGGGCCTAAGGGATGTTTGATACCATGGGCTAATTATTAGCTACCTAATTTTAACTCAAATTAATTCTAGTGCATCCAAATAGGACTAATAAGTAGGCTGATATTTTTTTTTTTGTCAGGTATTCAACTAGTCCTTAGCTAACTGTGTAGCCAACCACAACTAATTGAACTAACTTTAAATAGGGTCACCCTACATTAGTCTCATGGACCACCTCTCCCACTGAAGACCGGGGCAACGCTTTTTGACTCCTGCGGCCTAAATTTGGTGGTAATTTCCACAATTTTCTCGGTGCGATTTTCATGTGATCTGAACCGTGTTGACTTTTAATTATTATCTGAACAAAATTTTGACCTTTCAGTAACTAGCACTAGAACTAGAGCAAATTCCTTCATTGCCACTGAAACATATAACACTCTCTTCACTGCCATTGAAAATTATATGTTCCCTTCACTGCCATCCATTCTAAATTTTAAATCCCTTCACTGCCATTGCAGTCCAACACATAGACTTCGTTCCTTTGATTGCCATTCATACAGATATTTTGTTCCTTCCATTGCCACTGAGGTAACGGAACGGCGTTAGAAGACTATCTCTACGTAAGTGTTGTACCAATTTTCCCTCTCCTAACAATGAAAATAGAGACCACGAGTGGTCTGCTCCCTCATCCCAAATCTTCTCGAGCTAGAACCCTAGATCCCTGGCTTGGTGAGCCTCGCCTGAACCCACGACGCGAAGCGACGCCCGCCTCTGACATCGCCCGACGCGACGCCCCACCTCCGACTCCACCGACGCGACGTCAGACCCGCCCCACGACGTCGTGCCTCCTCCTCTCCTCCCCTCCTTTTCTTTTTCTACATGTGATTGAAGTTTGCCTTGATTTACTGGTGGGTTTTGTCCGTCAAGAGATCTGTCGAACTTCGTTCGAATCGATCCCCGCCCGATCTACAGCAGAGACGACGACTAATACGCTATTCCAGCTATTCGGATTTTATTTTCCCTGTTTGGAGTTCGTTCCCCTATGAAGTTGTCTGTCCTTTTTTCACACATGCGTGCGTAGAATCGTGATTATTTTTCCAACAACCCACAGAAACTGAAGACACGGGTGGTGAAGAAGAGTACCAATCCGGAATGGAACGAAGAACTCACGCTCTCTATTGAAGACCCTACGGTTCCTGTCAGACTGGTATGCATACGCTTCCACCTTTCCTTTCCCAAATCTATTGTATGGGTTCTTTTGCCCCTACCCTTCCCAAACTCTGCAAATATTCTGAGCAAACGAGTAACAAAGGAAGAAGTACTACTACTTTATTGCTAGTACTAGTTTATTACCAGTCTTCCTCGATATGTGCAAGTGTCGTTGTTATCTGTACTAGAATCGATATGTGCAACCATGTTTCATACAATGTGAAAATCAGGTGTCTCCTGATATACTAGTAGTAAATGCTAACTCAGCCTACAGTCACTACTTGGAGGGGAGTAATTATTTGCCTTTTATCTTTTCGCTGAATCTTACTGAATAACTTCCATATTATGGAAATTAACTTTGTCTATTCTTATATGTAACTGATCAATTGAATTGATGCATACTTGTAATTTGCATGTGCCAGCTAAATGTAATTCAAATTAAGCCATGTTTAGGATCTTTTAAGCTTCTTAGGTTGAGAGTATTAGTTTCATGAGGCTCCCTGTGGTTTTGATATTTGACTATTTGAGTCTCAAATGGAAAGCCATGCCAATCAATCTTTCAATTAGTGCAGATTAGTGTTATTCTGGTTATTGTCCTGCATAAGAGCATATTCTGGTTATTACTGAATATTATTGATATTGATCAACAAATAGCAGTTCCTGTTTGCAAGAATATATATTTCTGATCTCTCGGGGTATAATAATAATATATGAGAAAACATGTACATTGATAGTTTGATACAATTTCTTTAAATACCCTTTAAAATTCTAGACTTCCATTTTAAAGGTTTGTTACTAGCATCATTCTTACATGTATCCTTTTCTCAGTGTATCTTTGTCAGTTTTGATGGGCAAACTACTATCCACATTTTTATCATGGCCATAAAACTGAAATGTCGTTCAAAGACAAAACATGTATCAGTGGCAATACGCAGATACATCATACAGGAAAGGAAGGATAGATGTGATCTATACTAATATAATAGGCTTTTAAAAAACTGTAAGGTTGAGTGTCTGATCTCCAACTCAAACTGTGCAACTTTTTACCCAGCTGTGCTTTTAAAAACAGTTGAGACAAATCATCAACTGACGCGACTCCCTCTGGATATAGATTGAGGAGACAAGAGGGACGCATGGGAACGCCGGGGCAAGTCCCCGACACATCTTGGCTTCCTGCAGGGTAAGTGCTTCGTATGTTGTTCTTAGTTCTTTACATTTAAGTATAGACGACTACACTTTATTGCGTTTGCATTCACAGGATGGACCCTAAGTCCACTTACCTACTGAAAATCAGACTCACTGGAAATCCTAAAAAGCATAGGAAAGAATTTTCATGCTTTCATATCACCAAGGTTGTCGATTCTGATCTATGCAACTTTAAGGATCTTGTGGAAACAATTGTGGATGCATACCCTCATGGCTATAATGAAATAGTATCTGTTTTTTACTATGATGAGGTCCAAAAGAATTTCCCACAAGTCACAACGGATCAGGAGCTTCTTGCAATGTTCAACAAACATGTTGATAGCAAGGAAGTTCGCATGACGATTACTTACAGTGAGCCCACGGATGTTGTTTGTATCCCTGAGAGTTATACTCAACAAAATGCAGATGTGCTTGATATCCCAAGCACTCCATCTGTGGCTTGTCCAATTCTAGCTGCAGCAAGCCAGTCCACCATGCCTACAACAAGCAATCCCATTGAGCCCACAACAAACCAGCCCACTATGCCTACAACAAGCAATCCCACTGAGCCCACAACAAGCCAGCCTAGCATAAATAAGCCTACTGATGATGATGATTACCTAGCAAATCCAAAACCACATAATGAACATGTGGGTGTTGATGAGGAATGTTTGTACCTAACCTGTGGGAAATCTAGAGCTGCTCTTAGCGATAGCAGTGACTCTGACTCTGAATCTGATGAGGAGTACCACAAAGAGGATGGGCTAGTTGGGCAAGATCCTCTGCCACCTATACCAGTTGTAGTTTATGACAAAGAAGATCCTCCAATGGGTGTAGGCAGCATATATCCCAACATGCGTGAGTTTAGGATTGCACTATCTCAGCATGCTATCAAGCATTAATTTGAGTTTAACATTGAAAAGAGTGACCTAAGAAGAGTGAGGGGATATTGTTCAAAGAAGAAAGACGAAGGGTGTAGATGGAGATTACATGCTTCTACAATGAAGGACAACGTAACAATAAATGTAACATTTGAACTGTTGTACACATTTTTTTTGCTCTTTATTTTTCAACATTTGATAATCTTGTTTAAATGTATGTAGGTGAGGAGAAACCCACGTCGTCATGACTGTTCTAGTGCAAGAAGGAGCAAGGAAGTTAGGAATGCAAGCAAATTCTGGATATGCGAACAAGTAAAGGATTGGCTTATGGAAGATGCGAGCGTAGGAGCTAAAGAATTACAGAGGTGAATAAAGGACAAGCACAAGGTATATATCAACTACAAGAGAGTGTATGCTGGTAAGGAGCTAGCCCGAACACAACTATTCGGTAGTTGGGACAGCAGCTTCAATAACCTGTATAGGTTTAAGGCAGAGGTGAAAAGATGCTGCCCTGGCAGTTTTGTAGTAATAGATCATCACAAAATTGCTGAGAAGGTCAGATTTCATAGGATCTGTGCCTGTGTTCTAAAGTTCAATGGCAACCAAGGAATTGTTGTAGAGAAAATTTCTAAGGGTAAGATTGTCTTTCACATGCTGTCTAACAACAATCTCCCTACATTGGACGGCAATGGCAGTGAAGGGATTTGAAATTTAGAATGGATGACAGTGAAGGAAACATATAATTTTCAATAACAGTGAAGATAGTATTATATGTTTCAGTGACAATTAAGGAATTTGCTCCTAGAACTAACACCCTTGTACTCTAATCTGAAAAGACTAAACAAAAAGTCAAGGACGGTGACAACGCAACCAATGCACTCCTCCTCCAAATATTACACGTACTGTACGGTTGTGACAGGGCCATATGGTGCGTCCGTGCGTGTGAGGTTGTGGACACAGCACAATGTAAAGCGGACCAGCCTGCAGTGCAACTTTGTTGTCCAATGGCAGATGAACAACAGGTGCGCAGGAGCGAAGGTGGGCATGGATGGCAAAGACAACGCAGGCAGTGTACCGCCCGGGCGAGTCTTGTCTAATCAGACGAAAGGAGAGCGAAATAACATGCAGGAACAATGCAAATACTGTTCGTGTGTGGCCACTTGGCAGGCAGGTCACTGTGATGAAGGCAAATGATAAGGTTACTGGTCACTTGTACCCAGAAAATATAGAAAGATAGTGGTGCCTGCCTCCATGGATCCATGAAAACGATATATATATATATGAGAGTATATTCAGTAGCGCTACAAAATAAGTTATTCTATAGCCACCTCTATTTACGATAATTTTATATACTAATTTACGATAATGTCAATACATATTTATAATAATTTAGGTTACTCTAACACATGGGGATATTTACCGTAACGCTACAGTAAATTACTTAGTAAGGAGTTACTATAATCTCGTAAATTAACATAGTAATTATCGTAACCCAAAGTGGCTATAGAATATGTTATTTTGTAGCTAGCTATAGAATATATATATAACACGGCCTGCTTGGTTCCTCGCCATCAAACGCCTCGGTGCCAGAAAAATCGTGGCTGTTGTTTGACTATAAAAAATATAGGCGGCCATGGAACATATCAGTGTAAATGGGCTAGATTTCCGTCATAGAGTGTGCCGTAGGTTTTTATAGCCCTACGCCCTGTTCATTTGGACTTGTTTGACTGATAAGTCATAGCTGAAAGTACTGTTGGCTGATTTGGTGTGAGAAAAATATTGTTCGTTGGTTGAAAAAATACAGCTTATAAGCCAAACAAGCCCAAACAAACAGGACGCTAGTTGCGGCAATGGTGCACATGGAGAGTGGCGGATCATGGTCTAGAACCGAGTAGAGCCTCGTACTAGTGTATATAGCTATGGTTCGGAAGCATAGGTAGTAGTGAGTCCCAGTAGAGATGTATGTAAGGAGGAATCAGAAAGAGAAAGAAAACCTATAATAATAAAAAGATTATAGATAAATAGAAGACTAACTATTATATAGCTTAGTTCTTATAACTTTGACTTGTAGCCAAGCACTTGGCTCCATTATTAACCTTTGCTCTTAGGATGTTTCAATCAGGTAGAGTAGAGATTATACAATGTTGCCAAAAAGATGTAACTAAACAGTTAGGCTTTTAACACTCCTCTATCATTGTCCATCCATGAGTTTATAGTGCTATAAGCTGGCTCCCTAACTATTGCATTTTATAAAATTGCTCTACCTGATTTAACAGGTCTCCTGACAGTTATTTTATAATTTTGATGGAACTTGAAATGTTTTGATTCTCTAAGAAAGTTGTAATGACTTGTACTCCCTCCGTCCCAGAAATAATACAATTCTAGCACAGTGTCATGTTTTAGTACCTTAAGTTTGACTAATTATAGATAAAAAAAATATTAAAATTTATGAGGTCAAATAAATACCATTAGATTAATTACGAAATATATTTTTATAATAAATTAATTTAGAATCATAAATGTGAATATCATTTACTAGAAACTTGGTCAAACATGAACTACTTTACGTGGCACGTAATCCATAGTTGTTGTTTTTTTGTACTGGAGGTAGTAATTTGGAATGGAGGGAGTATCTCATAGCTTTTTGGCTGCTCTAATAGTGATGCTGACATTAAAGTATAGAGATTAGAGAAGATATCTATTGCAGAAAAGGCCTTGAGAAGAGAAAAGAGAACATTTCATAAAGCAATAAAGTAAAAAAAAAAGACGCAAACACATGGCCGGGCAGCAGGAGTACGAAGGTACCCGACCGAGACCATGGTAGTTTCAGTTTTGCAGGGCAGGCAGGCGCATGTGCACGGTGCGTACCTGCCAAAGCTGCTGTAATACTGTGGCCTTAGACTGACTCCAACTAAGCTAACCAAACCCAAATATAAGTCTCGCACAGTGCTTTGCCTATCACATTACCGCCTCCAACGGATCACCCATTCATACGACTCATTTTGGATACCGGCGCAAAGGAAACGCAAAAACGCGTCCCCTCTCTCCTCGCTACGCAAAAGCCGCCCGCTCGCCCGGCCGCGCCTCCCCTTCCTCCCATCGCTCGGTAGCGCGCAGGCGGCGGGTCGGATCTCGGCCGCGTGCTCGCCCCGGATGGCCGCGCGCCGGAGTTGGGGGCGGAGCACGCCCGCCCGCCCGCGCCCGTAGCCTGGAGCGCCGCTCGCCCGCCCGGCCGCACCCGGAGCCTGGAGCATCGCCTCGCCCCGCGTCTGGAGCGCCGCCCCGCTCTTGCACCCGCCCGCCAGAGCCCGGCCACTGTGCCCGCCTGCCGGAGACTCCTCTTCTTCCTTCCTGCGTCGAGCGCCGCCACTGCCCCCACTGTCCGCCATGGAAGGCACCTGGCGGCCGACGCGAGTGGTGGAGAAGAGCTCGATTTGGGGACGGGAAAGCTCGATTCGGAGGCGGGGAAGCTCGATTCGGGCGCCGGGAGGCTCGATTTGGGCTCCTGCGAGCTGGAGAAGAAGGCCGGCGGAGGTCAGCGTGCTCGTGAAGGCCAGCGTGCTCTACTTTTGCATACGCTGTTGGAGGAGACCGGTTCTAGGTGCCGGACTCTAGCTACTGTGCGTGACCTAAATCGGTGAATGGGTCTCGATTTGGGTACTCGTCGTTGGAGACAGTCTTACCTCAGTCCTTACACAGTCAGCTTTCGCCTACTTCGGCTGATCGGAAAAATAGCTAATACGGGTGATGACGTTGATTTGTTATGAGAGAAAAATAGTTAATACTGTATACAACACACTGTACGCATCAGAGAAAGACAGTCTATTCGGTTGACTGGTTCGTATGGTTGCTGGTTCGTGAAGAAGTATTGCTGACTAATTTATATAAGAGAAAAATATTATTCCAACTAGAAATTTACGATCATTTACGACGAGCTACAGCCAAACGAACAGGCGGACTCTCTTTCTCTGGTGCGTACAGTGTGCTGTGTGCAGTGCAAACTCTCTTTCTCTGGTGCGTACAGTGTGCTGTGTGCAGTGCAGGGCGGACGGCAGAGGGAGGAAAGAGGAAAGATGCCCCAATGGATCGCATTCAGCTGTTGGTAAGTGGTGATCCGTGATCCACCAGTTTAGCCGTACTGACAAGTAAAAAGTGAAAGGGGGCGTCGCACTGGCACTGGCACTCGCTCGCACCAGAGGCTGCAGTGACATGGGCACCCAATTTCAGCCTCACACCATTACTTCCTCTCTCTTAAAATAAATTCTACACACGTCACACTTTGAGGAATCAAATATATATATATATATATATATATATATAACATAAAATACACATTATTAGAATAATCATGCTATACGTTTTTATAGTAAACTTATTTAAAGTTCTAAGTGTCAAGACTATTTTTTATAAATCTAGTCAAACTTAAACTTGATTGAGTTCTCAGAATACTAAGATGTGTACTCGTTTTTGGGACAAAGAGAGTCCGCTATCGGGACAGTTTGGCCCTCCGCGAGATTTGCATGGAGCTTTGCCAAATACGGCTCTTAGAGCATCTCTAATGTATCCTAAATCTTTTCCCAAAACTTCATTTTAGACATGATGAAAGAAAATAGGGGTCCAACAGACTCTTGATCTTTCTGTGTCGATCCACTATGTGAAAAATTGAGAAAGCCTCTAAGAAAGATATCCAAATCCACTAGACATTGTATTTGTGTTTTGGGTGGCTTTTTCTTCTCCAATTATTTAGTTAATTTCTTCGTTCCTAGCTAAATCAACTTTTAGAGTTATTTTAATTCAAAAAATAATAATTTGTTGAATTTATATAAAAAAGGCGAGATGTGTGTTTATTTTGGGACGGAGGGAGTACTTAGTAAACCAATGATTATATCAAGCGAACAAAATGAATACAGAGCTCTATTTTTGTCTGCCTCCAATAGTTCCTAATGTTTAGCTTCCTATATCTATATCTAATAATAAGGAGGTAAAATTTCTTCCCATTTTTTTTGGTACGGCCTTCCCTAACTAACTATGTGAATGTGAAAATTGTTTATGTTCGCCGTCTACCGCTTGAATATATATGTTCTTGAGGCCTACATAGTTAGAATCCTAATCCAATTAGATCCATCTGATGAGTACCCGAATAGAAATTCTAATATAATTACATAGGTTTTGTTAGGTACCTAAATATACGTAACTTTTATAATTTTACAAAAAATAAAACATAAACATATATGTATGATAATTTATTGTCCCCCCCCAATGTTTAATAGTTATCTCTCCATTTGCAATGCACGTGTATTTTTGCTAGTTATAATTAATTTTTGAATTTTTTGGGATGCATGTGCACCCCTGGTCATGCTACAGCTTCGCCCTTGCAAACAAGCGTGGCCCTACTCGCTCCCTGTCGTCGCCACGCAACCGAGGTGGAGAAAGAGAGAGGTGATCCATGAAGAAGGAAATGGCGTTCGCGGGCGGCGCAAGGCGGCTGTCCGCGCGGGAGGAGGAGCTGCCTCTGCTGCGGCAGAACTTCAGGTAGGAGAGGAGCCACCCTATTTTCATGCTGTCACGTGACAACAATGATGCCTTGTGTTTTTCTTTGCAAAATAGTGTTCATAGGTGAAGATTTATCATGGTTTAGTGGAGCTGACATCAATGAGTTCTGAACCTGGATCCTCCCCTGTCTTTAGGTTGCTCCCATCGGGTGCGGTGGAGTGGTCCGTGGCATCGCTGTTGATGGCGCTGGCGGTGGTGGTGCTGGTGGGCGCCATCGACATCCTCGTGGTGGTGATGCTGGGGCCCGTGCGCCGTACGTGGCGGTGCGAGGGCGAGCCTAGACGTGCTGATCTACAAGTACGACTACGACCTGGACGAGGGCCAGTCGAGAACCTGAGACTTGAAACTCGCGTTGCTCCTTGAGGCGCACAATAAAAAGGATCACTCCACGGTGACCTTCTCCCTGCTCGAGTACCACCTCGTACGTGTTTGCCAGCGTGAAGGTCGCGGTGGTCCACGCCGACCCCAACGTGTTTGCCAACGTGACGACCGGGTGGATCTGCCATCGGGGTAGAGGGGCTACCACGACCGTGCCATTGGAGCCCCCCATAAAAATTTCAGCCATTACCAACAGGCTAGAGGGGCTGGAGTGCTCCCAACGAAGGTTGAAGACGAGTAGTTCCGAGTTGGCCAGTTGCGCTGCCTTCGTGGGCAGCACGTGTGTTTCAGCGGCCCATACTGAGTAGAGAAGCCAGTTGCCAGCCCATGAACAAATATGATCGGCCTTTTTTTCCTTACTTGTCAGTCTTCGTATCATTCTGACTGTAAGTGTCGAGCGGGCGAGCGGCAGCTGCTAGGGTTAGCGGATGCCGGACTAAGGGGCAAGAGCTGGGTTGCCGGCTGCTGGCAGGCGGAAGCGTGGACGGCGTAGCGGAGGCCGAGCCGCCGAGCGCAAGGAGGTAGGTAGCGGCAGCGGCGGGAGGAAGGAAAAACCGTGACACCCGGTGACCCGGATGAACAAAAAAACACAAAACGCACACGCATATTTATAAGTTGAGAGAGGATTTTCCAGGTACTTACTTTTGAAGAGGTGAGATCCAAATATTATTATTGTAAGCCTATTTTCTTTTATTTTATCTTACTAAAATACTAATTAGGGAGTTGTTTTAAACACATCTTGGACAATACTACTACGTAACCGCGTGGATGAGCAAGGACGCACATGCCACTAGTAGTCACTAGAGATGATTGGGTGCTGCGACGACACTGACACAGACGGATTTAAAGCCGGCGAGAACGATCACACCGCATTTTTTTTTCATGTTCCAAAAAAAAAACTCGGAAGGCGCAAAGAAAACACCACGCCCAAACTGCTTACTCGTACTCCACTTGCCAGCAAGAGATAAAGCACTCGATTCTTTCCCAGCAGTTGCTTCTTTGGACACGTACCAGTATCACCCCGATCTACCAGCTCCTACGTAAGGGTGTTGGGTCCTCCTCCTAAATTTTAGTTATTATCCTATCGGATGTTTGGATATATATATGTATGAAGTATTAAATATAGACTAATTATAAAACTAATTACATAGTTTGCGACTAATTTACGAGACGAATCTTTTGACCCTAAGTAGTCAATGATTTGACAATGTTTTGCTATAGTAAACATATGCTAATAATAGATTAATTAGGCTTAAAAATTCGTCTCGTTAAATACTGACGGATTATATAATTTATTTTTTATTAGTATACAAACACCCCATACAATATTCTCCCAATATACCTCCTAAATTTTAAATTTTAGTAGCAGGATAAACAATCCGTACACGAGGACTACGCTCCAACAGTTTGTGCATGTGTAGGTGCACCAATAGGGTGCATAGTGATCTGTCTTTTCTCCTGTTTGACATTTATGGCGTTCACTGGGCACGGGTAGGTCCTTGTCTAAGCTTTGGTTTGGTCTACCTGGAACAGGGATTCAAGGCGAATGGTGGGATGCGATGCTGCCCACACCCACCTGTTAGTTGTTAGTAACTTGTTACCCCTTTCAAGTCCAAGATTGCGACCCTTTGCCTAAAGCAGGGGCGTTCAGGAATTTTTGCTTAGAATTTTCTCATCGACCACTATTAGTTTTGGCCAATATGGCCTATATGGTCCAAAGGCAGATGGGTGGCTTGGCTAGGCGCAGGGGTATGTTAGTAATTGTGCAGAAACCTCGGCGCAAAGATTGTTTGCGAGACTCCGACCAGCCAACAACATGGCACCTCCCAACTACTGTACCCAATTCAAGATGGGCCTTGTTTAGTTGGGTGAAATTTGAGAATTTGACTATTGTAGTACTTTTGTTTTTATTTGGTAATTAGTGTTCAATCATGGACTAATTAGGCTCAAAACGTTCGTCTCGTGATTTCCAACCAAACTGTGCAATTAGTTTTTTTTTGTCTATATTTAATACTCCATGCATGTATCGCGAGATTCGATGTGACGGCTACTGTAACATTTTTTGGAAAAACTTTTTAGAACTAAACAAGACCTGGATAGGGGGTACGTGATTTCTATGGTTGTGTTTGGTTCTGCTTCTCCAGCTAGCCTGGCTAGAAAAATTAACCAAGCTACCTCTAGCCTGTCCAAATCAATACAACATGTAGTTGTTTGGTTGTCATGCGCTAGCTAAGCCTGTATTGCTAAGTTCTTGTTTGGTTGGCTGGTTTGCCTGATACCCTTACCTATTCTTTGCTATGGTGACCTTACCCCCATCAAAGCTTCATCTCTGTTCATCATCTTCATCGCCGTCGGAGGGAGCTCGAGCGTGGGTCAATCAAATTGGGCTGTGCGATGGCACGATCGGAGCGATCTGAACCCTAGCGTCGTCCGAATCTGGGACCCGCACCGGCGAGCCGCTCAGCGCCACGGCGGCATTAGTGCCCGGAAAGCGGGGGGGAAGCGGCAGGAGCGGCAGTGGCAGCGTGGACGAATTCGGGCGGTGGTGGCATGGGACGCTGTGGCGGTGGCGCTGGAGGCCACGGGATTCGACCCATCCGATTCACCGCCGCCTGCTGAAGAGGAAAGGGGAAAACCGCCGCTGTCGCATCCCACCCATTCGATATTGCCGGTGGTGCCCGCGGCGGAGGGGATGGCGAGCTCCATCCCCAAGCCCGGCTTCGTCACCGTCGTCCTCGACCGCTTCCTCGCCAAGTCCGGCCATGGCTCTCGCTCGAGGAACCCGGCCTCTACTCGGGTCAGGGCGGGGACGGAAGGAGGAAGGCGACGTCGGGAGGTGAGGAGCTCGCCCAAGGTGAGGCGGCGCCAGGACGGGAGGTGAGGAACTCTGGGTGCTCCGCGCTAAAGGTGAGACAAGCGACGCTAGCATTAAGCCAGGCCTGCTTCACGGAAACGAGCGATTCGGGCGTTCCTAGGAAGCCAGTCTAGCCATACAGATTGGACTTGTGGAAGCCTGGCTAGCAGGTCTTACAGGCAACCAAACAGGCCCAAGTTGCATTATACAAGCCTGGCTAGGGGCTAAGCTAGGGAACCAAACACACCCTATACTATGACTACTTATCTATCCTCTCCCCTCTCCCCTGTCCATAATAAAAGAATATAACTATGGTCTCCATGCCGATCAAACGAATTTAAATTTGACCAAATTTATAATAAATAATATTTACATTTGTGTCTTTAATAAAATTTATTATAAAATATATATTCTATAATAATCTAATGGTACTTATATGAATGTTAGAATTTTCTTTATATAACTTTAGTCAGGGTTTAAATTGTTTGACTCCTCATAAAACAAGAATTGCATTCTTCCGTGGATGGATGGATTATAACATCATGGTGTTCATTTTATTTTTGTAAATTGTCATGTACAAACATGTCTTACCTCTATAAACACATCTGATAGACCAGGTCAGTATTGATATATGTCCTAAGATTGAAGAAATCATCTCTTAAGTCTTGAATCTAGATTTTTAATTGTAAATGCAAACACACGTTCTAAATCGGAGACACGGACCTCGGCCCTATTTGGATTATCTGGTCTAAAGTTTAGTTGGCTAAATTTAAGAACTAAAATTTTAGACAACTTTAACTTACTTGTGTGGTCTAAAGTTTTTGTGAGGTTAAATTTTATACATCACTTTAGACCTTTTGTCTGGAGCTTCAAGAGCTAAAGTGATCTAAAATTTAATGGCTGAACTTTAGAGTTTAGACGATGGGATCCAAACATCATCGTCTTAATTAAATAGGTAGGTTGGTTCACGTTTACTTGCTTCTAGTACACTCTTGCTTAAAATAAACAAACTAAGGCCCCGTTTAGGTCAAAAAAATTTTGGATTTTGGTTACTGTAGCACTTTCGTTTGTATTTGGCAATTAGTGTCTAATTATGGACTAATTAGGTTCGAAAGTTTCGTCTCGTGATTTCTCACCCAACTGTGCAATTAGTTTTTTTCGTCTACATTTAGTACTCCATGCATGTGCCACAAGATTTGATGTGACGGGTACTGCTTAAAATTTTTTGGAATCTAAACGGCGCCTAAGCCGGGATAATTGACCGGTTGGGTTATACCTTAAGCCGGGATAATTGACTGGCTTTCCCTGTCGGCGATTGCTTTCAGCAAAGCGAGGACGTGTGATTTGCCATCCAGCCAGAGAAGATTTTGTTTCTGCCGAAAATAGCCCTGGGTCATCGGGAGCTGTCACGGATTCCCCCCGCGGCCCCGATCGCTGCCGTCCTTTCCTGACGCTGACAGCGACCAGCAGCGCATGTGATTCCAAAACGGCTGACTTTGCCCTCCTAAATTTTAGTCGCTGTCCTATTAAATGTTTGGATATATACATAAAATATTAAATATAGACTAATTACGAAACTAATTACATAGTTTATGACTAATTTGCGAGATGAATCTTTTGAGCCTAATTAGTCTATGATTTGACGGCGTTTTGCTACAGTAACATGTGCTAATGACAGATTAGTTAGGCTTAAAAAATTCGTCTCGTAGAGTACTGACAGATTATGTAATTTATTTTTTTATTAGTATACAAACACCTTATGCAACATCCTCTCAACACACCTCCTAAATTTTAGTAGCCGGATCTAAACACCCCAATACGCATGCATGCATCAAGGTAGCCATCCCCATCACGTACCGATAACGATGACTTAGTATATAGAAATTATACTCTTTCTACTACCTACTTCCACAAAAGAATACAATTATGAGATCCACACCGGTCAATCTAATTCAAGTTTAACCAAGTTTACAATAAATTATATTAACATTTATATATCTAAATATTTTTTTATCAAAATATATTCTATAACTAATCTAACGGTACTTATTTTATACCCTGAAGATTAGTATTTTTTATATAAATTTAGTTAAATTTCAAACTATTTGATTTCTCGAAAAACGAGAATTATATTATTTTACGGACGAAAGGACTAATTTCTAGTACGTGTGGTTCTTTTTTTTCAAACAAACAATATATGTGTCGTTCTCGGCATCGTAGTCTATGCGATGTACTAGTAGCTTTTACTTGCGATGTATCTGCCTACTGTGAATGACAGAGACATGCTCATGTTGTTTTCTTGTTACATCAGTAAGTAAGGATTATATAATTTAGCATTTTCTTACCCTTGCATACAAATACTGTAACATCGAAACTGAAACGAAGCAACAGATTTTATTAAAAAAAAATCAAATAACCGTACCAATCATATGGTACAAGCAGTCCTCACCCAAGTCAACCATGCTTACGTACGTCGTTACGTAGGGCTTGATGAAAACTGAAGCCTTCAACTCACAGCAGACAATTTTTTTTTTAAAAAAGAGAGAAAATATGGATTGGACCATACCGGTCAGCCAAAACTAATTATTATTCAGACATGTTGTTCGTTTTTTAAAAATAATAAAGCTTCGATATCAGCTGACGTTCGTACGAGAGAGAAGAATTTGTATCGTAGTACGTACCAGTTCTTGTTCAATATATTGGGTTAGGTTCACAGCTTTCAGCGGTATTATTTTCAGCGGACTGTGCAGGTTACTTAGGGCAAAATCAGACCCGTGAGTAATCCCTGTCATGAAATGGCAAAGTAATGGTTATCAAGGTTGGTCATCTAGTTTATCTTCTGTAAGCCCTTTTGATAGTTGGATTAGTCCCCAGTTTCATATGAGCACCATGGGTCGAGGTGGACCCAATTGCATGTTG